>NC_086448.1:142614827-142812612 GCF_028390025.1 Pseudophryne corroboree | reverse complement strand
TGAATTGTGTGTGTGTGAGGTATGTATGTGTGCGCACGCTTTATGGACGCTACTACTGGGGGGGGCATTACATGTAAGGACGCTACTATTACTGGGGGGGCATTACGTATAAGGATGCTACTACTGAGGGGGCATTACGTATAAGGACGCTACTACTGGGGGGGCATTACGTATAAGGACGCTACTTCTGGGGGGGGCATTACGTATAAGGACGCTACTACTACTGGGGGTGCATTACGTATAAGGACGCTACTACTACAGGGGGGGGCATTACATGTAAGGACGCTACTATTACTGGGGTGCATTACGTATAAGGACGCTACTACTACAGGGGGGGCATTACATATAAGGACGCTACTACTGGGGGGGCATTATGTATAAGGACGCTACTACTACTGGGGGGGCATTACATATAATGACGCTACTACTACTGGGGTGGCATTATGTACAAGGATGCTACTATTACTGGGGGGGGGGCATTATGTACAAGGACGCTACTATTACTGGGGGGGCATTACGTATAAGGATGCTACTACTACTGGGGGGCATTACGTATAAGGACGCTACTACTACTGGGGGGGGCATTACGTATAAGAACACTACTAGTACTGGAGGGCATTACGTATAAGGACGCTACTACTACTGAGGGGCATTATGTATAAGGACGCTACTACTACTGGGGGGGGGCATTACGTATAAGAACACTACTACTACTGGGGGGCATTACATATAAGGACGCTACTACTACTGGGGGGGCATTATGTATAAGGACGCTACTACTACTGGGGGGGCATTACGTATAAAGATGCTACTACTACTGGGGGGGCATTATGTATAAGAATGCTGCTACTTCTACTGGGGGGGCATTATGTATAAGGACGCTACTACTACTGGGGGGGGGCTTTATGTATAAGGACGCTACTACTACGGGTCGGGCATTATGTATAAGATGAATAAGATTGTGCTACATTGTGGCGTAATTTTAAATGGGGGGTACTATTGTGTGGCCATGCCCCTTACTTGTGAGACCACTCCCCTTTTCCCGACACGCACCAAAGGAATATTGGAGGGCACAAATTTATAGTTTGCAGGGAGGCGCCGAACACCCTAGCACCGGCCCTGCTACTAATTTTACCTAGGAATGGGCATCCTTTAATTTTACAAAGTGACAACGTATAGCATAGCACCAGAAATAACTACAAGAGAGACATATGTAAACATTTATATGTGATAGGTGGTGAGGGCTTACTGTATTATTTCAGTGGCAGATTTTACCTACGCAGCCCTCCAGTAAAATCTGCCACCCTCAGGTACTGCCTAGCAGTGGTAGTGACTTCCATTTCGAAGCACTTCCTGCTAGTCACATCCAGACTGTCAGTACCAGTGGGAGGTGTTTTCTCCCCCTGGTACTGCCAGTCCGGATTGCGATAGCAGAGGTAGGGCTTCCCATGGGAAACCACTCCCCTGTTATACTGTCGGCCCTATGTTAATTCTATGAGCTGCTGCAGTCCATAGAAGTTAGCCTACTCAGCAGTGCCAGAGTTAAGTCCCACCCCCGGCCCTAAGCCCCACCCTTGCTCCTGCCACCGGACCTAAGCCACACCTCCCAGTGACATCAGCCATCAATCATCAGAAGGACGGACTGCAGCCGGGAGGAGATAAACCAGCCCCCCTGACCAGACAGGTAAGCAGCCACTGCTGATTATTATTAATTATTATTATCATTATTATTATTATTGTATAAAAGATTTAATTAGATATCACTGCCTCAAACCTCGCCCCCCCCCCCCCTCCCCCCACAATGAAATTAATTGCCATTATTTAATATTCCTCTATTCTCAGTCAAGTAGCCAGTGGTTGAATTTCCTGTTTTATTATGAACATTAACACTTTAAGGGGGTAATTCAGATGGGATCGCAGCCGCAAATTTGTTAGCTAATGGGCAAAACCATGTGCACTGCAGGTGGGGCAGATATAACATTTGCAGACAGAGTTAGATTTGGGTGGGTTATATTGTTTCTGTGCAGGGTAAATACTGGCTGATTTCAGTTTGAACACACCCCACCCAAATCTAACTGTTTTTGCACATGTTATATATCTGCTCCACCTGCAGTGCACATGGGGGGTCATTCCGAGTTGTTCGCTCGTTGCCGATTTTTGCAACGGAGCGATTAAGGCAAAAATGCGCATGCGCATGGTACGCAGTGCGCATGCGCTAAGTATTTTAGCACAAAACTTAGTAGATTTACTCACGGCAGAACGAAGAATTTTCATCGTTGAAGTGATCGGAGTGTGATTGACAGGAAGTGGGTGTTTCTGGACGGAAACTGACCGTTTTCTGGGAGTGTGCGAAAAAACGCAGGCGTGCCAGGATAAAATGCGGGAGTGTCTGGAGAAACGGGGGAGTGGCTGGCCGAACGCAGGGCGTGTTTGTGACGTCAAACCAGGAACGAAACGGGCTGAGCTGATCGCAGTGTAGGAGTTAGTCTCGAGCTACTCAGAAACTGCTAAGAATTTTCATTTTGCAATTCTGCTAATCTTTCGTTCGCTATTCTACTAAACTAAGATACACTCCCAGAGGGCGGCGGCCTAGCGTGTGCAATACTGCTAAAATCTGCTAGCGAGTGAACAACTCGGAATGACCCCCATGGTTTTGCCCATTAGCTAACAAATTTGCTGCTGCTGCGATCAGATCTGAATTAAGTGACAATTTTTATTTTATTTAAGTACCAGTAGTTTTCATGATATGCAAGATATGTTTAATTAAAGTATCATTACTACATTAGATATTGGCAATACGGATGGTGTAATGGTTAGCATTAATGCCTCACATCACTGAGGTCATAGGTTCGATTCTCACCATGGGCCTGTGTGGAGTTTGTATATTCTCACCGTGCTTGCATGGGTTTAATCCCACAATCCAAAAATATACAGGTAGGTTATTTGGTTCCCAACAAAATTAACACTAGTGTGAATGTGTCTGCATGTACACGTGGTAAGGAATATAGGGGGTCATTCCGAGTTGTTCGCTCGCTAGCTGCTTTTAGCAGCATTGCACACACTAGGCCGCCGCCCTCTGGGAGTGTATCTTAGTTTAGCAGAATAGCGAACGAAAGATTAGCAGATTTGCTACTAAATATTTTCTTGCAGTTTCTGAGTAGCTCCAGACCTACTCCTAGATTGCGATCAGCTTAGTCCGTTTAGTTCCTGGTTTGACGTCACAAACACGCCCTGCGTTCGGCAGGCCACTCCCCGTTTCTCCAGACACTCCCGCGTTTTTCCCTGACACGCCTGCGTTTTTTAGCACACTCCCGGAAAACGCTCAGTTACCACCCAGAAATGCCCCTTTCCTGTCAATCATTCACCGATCAGCAGTGCGACTGAAAAGCGCAGCACGAACACCAGCAAATCTACTAAGTTTTGTGTTAAATAACTTAGCGCATGCGCTCTGCGTACCATGCGCATGCGCATTTAGCAACAAATCGCAGCATAGCGAAAATCGGCAACGAGCGAACAACTCGGAATGACCACCCTAGATTGTAAACTCCACTGGGGCAGAGACTGATGTTAATGGCCAAAAAATCTCTGTAAAGCGCTGTGGAATGTCTGTGCGCTATATAAATAACTGGTAATAAATGAATGATAAATAAAATATGATTTCAGACCTGTAGGGTTTCTGTAAGCTCTCAGAGTACATTTCTTCAAAGGTTCCCTCTCTAGTTAATGATACAACCGTCCGTATGTTATCCACTGCTTCAGTTGCAATCTGTTTATTTGTTGAGAAAAGAAGAACAATTATTACAGACTCCAATCCACATCGGTGACATCACTGAGGCACTTTAGGGACTAAGGGGGTTATTCATAGTTGTCGGCAAACCAAGAAAGTTAGGGCAAAACCATGTGCACTGCAGGGGGGACAGATATAACATGTGCAGAGAGAGTTAGATTTGGGTGGGGTGTGTTCAAACTGAAATCTAAATTGCAGTGTAAAAATAAAGCAGCCAGTATTTTACCTGCACAGAAACAATATAACCCACCCAGGGGTGTAGCGAGGGTGGCTCCGGTGGAGTGCGAGCTCCAGGCGCTGTAAAAATTAGAGGGCGCCGCAGAGCAAGAGGAGGAGGAGCGGAGAAGGCGCACACTGACTCGGATTCTGAGACTAGGTAGGGTACAGGTAATGCAGAGGCGACAGCAGGAGGCACTGACAGCCGACACATGCTAAAGCTCTCTCTGCCCCTCAAGCTGCTGCGGAGCAGCTATTTCTGCCCATAAGGCAATTCTGGGACATTATTTTCTTTGAGAAATTGAGAGATTATCAGATCTGGGGGAGGTCGTCACATTTGGGCTATTTTTTTCATTAACGGATTGCAGGGTTGTGAGGTCAGGTCAGTCGAGGGACATACATAGTGTTTTTTATTTATTTGAATTAAAAAAGTAAATAATTGAATACAGTACATCTACTTCCATAGTGTCTCTACTAGTGTCTCCATAGTGTCTCTACTGTTGTGTGGGCTCTACCATGGCATAACATGTATAAGGGGCTTTACTGTGGTGTAATGTGTATAAGGGGCTATACTGTGGCATAATGTGTATGAGCAGCTCTACTGTGTGGTATAATGTGAATAACGGACACTACTGTGTGGTATAATGTGAATTGGTACTATTATGTGGCCACGCCCAATATTGTAGTTGCTCGCCTTCGGCACGCACTATCCATATCCATATTTTATACATGGGGGCACCCAAAGGAAACTTTTGCAATGACCTCTACAAGGTCTAGAACTGACCCTGTCACCAATTTAAATATTGTTTATTTTCAAATGTAATATGCCATTGCATGTTGACCAGGCCCCCAATTCAGTACAGGGGAGAGGGGCGCCAAAACATACCCTTGCTCCGGGCACCATGGCACCTAGCTACACCTCTGAACCCACCCAAGTCTAACTCTCTTTGCACATGTTACTTCTGCCCCACCTGCAGTGCAACATAGTGTTGCCCAATTGCTAACTTTTTTGGTTTGCTAACAACTCTGAATAACCCCCTAAGATTCATACCAATTGTTTCAGCCCCAAAAATATCTGCCGCAGTTGTGCTTAGATAACAGGTACAACTGACAGTTGCTATTGATGAATGTTTTAAGGATATCACAATTGTTGCATGCAAAAATTGACACTTAGGGGCCTATTTACCTAAGTCTCCGATCAGGGGCGGATTGGGATGGAAAACCAGCCTGGAAAATTTATGGAAGCAGCCCTTCTCATAGGGCCTCATTGCAATTGCGGCCTTCCTTGCATCTTTTGTTGCAGTTATGTCTGAGACCAGGAGTGCATTGGGAACTAAAAGTGGCCCCTGCAAGCGGTGCAATTCGTTTGCTGGGAGACAAAGGTAGAACTGGTGCTTTCTAATTGAAAGCTTTATCAGAGTGAAGGATCTAATCTGCTCCATCCTTCAGCTCTTTTAGATTTCACCGCTGCCAAAGGACTCAAAAGTGTAGCTTTTAGCATTTATTATGTAAGGCACTTAAGGCCCGTACACACTAGGCGAGTATGTAAGTGATATCGATAATTGTAAAAATCCTGAGCAATATTGTTTACAATATTCCCCAGTGTATATGCTGCTGACGACGGCCGATGCGTGCTCCCAGGGTTGTTAACAACCCCTTCTGTCACCTGTACATGCAGCTCAATCTGAGGATATCGTCAGATGCTGCATGTTCGGGACAGCCGCGGCATGACGTCACTGTGCGATATCACTAGTGATATCGCACTAGTGATATCGCACAGTGTATATTCACTATGTCGGCTCGGGAGGGGAAACAGTAGGCAATTTCGCTCCTGAAGAGAATCGCCTAGTGTGTACGGGCCTTCACAGGAGCATCTGTCCCAGCATGAAGACATTGTGCCTAATTCAGACCTGATCGCAGCCGCGCAAAATTTTGCACGGCTACGATCAGCCACCCTGACATGCGGGGGGACGACCAGCACAGGGCTAGTCCTCTCCGCATGTCTGGCCCTCTCCCCGCCGCACAGGTACAACGTATTTCCGTGCGACAATGCTTTTGTTCCTGAAGTGTAGCTCCTTACCAGCGCAGCTCCTGCACGCTGGCAGGGAGCTACCCATCGCTCTCCGGGTTGCAGCGGCTGCGTGTGACGTCAAGCAGCTGCCTCGGCCCACACCCTGCACGGTCGGACATGCCTGCGTTGCCTGGACCGCGACCCCAAAACGGCGGCCCAATGCTGCTGGCCGGCCCCCTCCCACCCATCTAATGCCTCTGCCTGTCAATCAGGCAGAGGCGATCACTAGGCAGAGATGCTAATAACATCTCTGGCATGCGTCGGCGCACTGCAGCGCCGGTGCATGCGCAGCTCAGACCTGATCGCCTGCTGTGCGAAAACGCACAGCAGCGATCAGGTCTGAATTAGGCCCATTGATAAGTAACCCTGAGAAAAATCTCTTTGTCATTGAGATATGTGGTATAATAATAATAATAAAAAATTATTGGGCCACACTGCCACCGATGATAAATAAACCCCTCACTGACTTATGGCAATGTAAGTACATTCTAAAAATAAAAAATAAAATAAAATACCCTTTGTAGTACTACACATGCACTTTAGTAATTAAATGAAGTGAAACAATGAGTCAGATACGAAAAAGGAATTATACATTCAAAAACTGACCTGTACAGTGTTGCACTGATCAGTAGACTTTCAGTGCAGACAACCCGTCACAGTTGATTTTCGTCTTTATTTAAACTTTTACCTATTTAAATTTGATATTAGCTAGCTCTAAATAAAATATTGCTGCAAAGTATTTGATGGACATGATTGCTCTGTATATATAATAAATATAAATAAGCAATATAAAAACACGAGTAAAATACCTTCCCAGCCTGCTGAAGTTGTTTTTTATCTCGATTTGCGAAGCCAACGAGTGCTTTGGTCTCAAGTAAACCAGTGGTCACAAGGACAGGGGCCAAAGCTAGAATCAGCAAAGACATTTCCCAGCCGAAAGCAAAAGCAATTATGATGCTCAGTCCTATTGTAGCAACGTTTTCTGCAACCAAACCAAGTCTGGAGCCAGTTGCCTGAATAGATATAAATTGTGTAAATAAAAATACATAAAAGAGTAACATAACAAGAATAATACAAAATCCTAAAGCAAGACTAAATCCAATTTTAATAAAAGTCAACAGGACTGAAGCAAGTAGATTTCAGACGTCCATGGTACTGTAGTTTAAATTGCTTCAAATCAAGTAAGCTTTTATTCCAGCAATATGGTAAAGCCAGTGCAATGGCTTTTTACACAGGAATACCAACATCAATCCTGGGACATAAAGTACAGCCTACAAAAGCAGCATTCACAGAAGCACACCATTCACAGGTGTACGGCCAACAAGTAAGTTAGGGCCTGTAGTATCCGTCACCCTAGAGCAGGCATTCCCAATCTCGGTCCTCAAGGCACACTAACACATTGGTTCCAACTTGGATGCGACCCGGCTCAGATCCAGGATTGGAACTTGCAAGTGATGGGCCCAGGTGCAAATATATACCTTGGGCCCCCCTCCTCTGCCCTACGAGAGATGCAGTGGGTGACTGAAGGGAAGCAGTGGGTGACAACAAGCGGTACCGTGGGTTAGAGTGGGAGTGGCTGTGGGTGTTGGAGAGGCAGGTGGTGACTGGGGAGTAAGTGGGTGACAGGTAGAAGTCGCTGGGAGAGACAGATGGTGACAGGGAGAGGCAGATGGTGACAGAGAGACAGTGGGTGACAGAGAGAGGGTAACAGGAAGATAGTGGGTGACATGGAAATGGTGTCAGGGAGATAGTAAGTTACAGGGAGATATTGGGTGACTGGGAAAGGAGGGGTAATGAAGATAGTGGCTGACAGGGAGAGGGTGACAGTGAGACAGTGGATAACAGAGAGACAGTGAGTGACAGGGAGATAGTATGGACAGGGAGACAGTGGATAACTGGGGAGTCAGAGGTGATGGAGACATTATGTGACAGGGAGAAAGTGGGTGATTGGGAGACAACAAATGACAGGAGGATAGTGGGTGAAAGGGAAAGGGTGACGGGAGATAGTGGCAGACTGGGAAGGCAAGGATGACAGGGAGATAGTGGGTGACTGGGAAGGCAGAGGTAATGGAGACAGTGGATGATAAGGAGATAGAGGGTGAAAGGAAGACAGTGGGTGACATGGAGATAGTGGATGACATGTAGACAGGTGGGTGACAGAGAGGGTGACTGGGGAGGACTGAGTGATAGATATTGTGGGTGACAGAGATGGTAAAAGGGAGCTAGTGGGTGACTGGGAAGGCAGGGTTGACAGGGAGATAGTGGGTGACTTGAGAAGCAAGGGTGATGGAGACAATGGTTATTAGAGAGAATGGGTGACAGGGAGATAGTGGGTGACTGGGGAGGCAGGGATGACACAGATAGTG
Organism: Pseudophryne corroboree; assembly: GCF_028390025.1. NCBI lineage: Eukaryota > Metazoa > Chordata > Amphibia > Anura > Myobatrachidae > Pseudophryne > Pseudophryne corroboree. The sequence continues at coordinate 142,804,172 of NC_086448.1, read as the reverse complement.
GGTGACTGGGGAGGCAGTGGATGAAAGATGTGAGGTGGCTGCAGGCAGTGACATTCATAACTTGACTTATTATTGTGGCTGAATCCAGGGTCAGACCCCTTTCAGATCAGCGTGACTTGGACAGCTCATCAATATGTGAAATGGGTTGTCTCTCTGCAGGCAGGGGCAGGGCTGTTCCTCCTATCCAACCATCCTATCGCAATCATCATCCCTGTTGATACTGCTTCTAGGGGAGAAGCCAGGGAGAGATGAGTGGGGAGGCCCTCCTGCCCCTCCTCCTGACCTCTATTCAGAAAGGTGACCCCAGGTTCCTCTTAGTTACAGTCCGTTGAACGGTCCAGCAGCATACTGAGTCTGTTCATTATAAAGATGCCAGCTGTGGGCCCGTTAACCACTTGTCTGGTATGGTTGCATCAGATGCGACCACACCAGGCTGGCCATTTCCTGACATGGCCGCATCTGATGCGACCAATCATTAAGCTCACTGTGTGGCTGCAGGAATAGAAGCTTCCCGCAATTGCCACTATCAGAGGGACTTCCGATCCCTCTGCTTCCTAGTCACCACTCCCAGTGCCTGCCATGTTGCTGATCAGTCAGCCAGGCGGCACCCCCACCCAACGGCTGCAGACATTAGCAGTCACTGATGAAATGTAAAAATAAAGCAGCCCCTTATTTTCCAGAGGAGCTACAGGGGCTGCAGAGAGGATCTGATGCCGGGAAACTGAAGTTGCGATGGCTGCGATGTTCCAATCATCGATTGTCATGATGTTCCAACCATCAATGTTTCTACTAGTGTTTTTTTATTTATTTTTTAACATTTCATTTTTGTTTATAAATGTTTTTTTTTTTTAAAGAAAATTCTATTGGACTTACTTTAAATAAATGTTCTTAACCTAATACAATCATAAAAAAACACTAAGTGGTTTTTGCAAAAAATGTTTGCCAGTTTGTCAGTTAGGTGGTTAATAGTGCCGCCAATTCTGCCTCTGCTGAGATCACTTTCAGAATGGCGCCAGGACCCGGCAAAAGGCAACATTACTACTCACGTGTACAGTGCCAGCGCTTTATAGATGAGATCATCTCATAGCACAGCTCTTCCTATGCTGAAAACTGGTCCCTAGTTGCATCGACCCGGCTTACATGTTTATACTGCATGGCAACCTGGGTAGGTCCCGGGTTCAACTCTTGAACCTACCCGAGTTAAAGTGCGACCTGGCCCAAGTTATTTTTCCTGGCCCCTGTCAGGCTAAGCAAAATCCTGAGTTGCTGCGCGTTCATGTGCAATAATCTGGGATATTTCTGCTAACTTCTGATGAGAGTCTAGGTAGTGCAGTGTACTGTAAGTGAATTTGGATCCTCCACTCATGCTGGAGCAGCCGAGTATCCTGTCGGGTTGCTTTCAGGGACACGTAAAAGCTGTGTTGCTGGGACTTGCACAAATTCAGCACTACCTGGACTCTCACCAGCAAGTTAGATCACTGCACTTACTCCAGGAGTACATACAGGGCCGGATTAAGCCTTGGGGGTACCTGGGGCACTTAAGACAAGGGGGCCCTCGGTGGATAGTGGGGATGTATATTAGATTGTGCATACCTTCCAACACAACCAATTCCAGGGTGGACAAAATGCTCTCTATCTGGACTTTCCTAATAATATACTGTATGATTGGTGTCACCTGTGTTGAACTATTTAATTGATAAGAAAGGTGTTTCAGCATAGGTGATTGCAATCATAAATTAAGACAGCATGTTATCCCTCCAGGACAGGGTCATGTTGGGAGATATGGATTGTGTATATTAAATTTAACCCAATGATGTATATTAGATTTAAACTAATAGTTTAATAATGCCTGGTTACTGTTTATTGCGAAACCTAATTGAATGACAACTATTTTATACAATTTTCTTGTAGTGGAACAAAGACAATTTAAACAACCTTAGAATACAAATAGAAAAAAAATCTGTAATTTGTCACATGCAAGAATAGCAATACTATTGACACACTGGGACAGGACTCAGGAGGACTCTTTATGTGTCTCTCTCTCTCTCTCTCTCTCTAGACCCTCATTAGATAACAGGTTACTCAGGACTCAGACACCCAGGCGGGGTGGAGGAGAAGATGGAATCCCTGTGTCACTTACAGCTCTCCCCAACCTCCTATCTACTCTGGTTATAAAGCTCCATCAGTAGCTCATGTAACCCGATACTTGCCTGCACTGCATACTGTCCTGCTCGCATTCTGGCTGTCTGGTTCTGCTACTGCATGAGAGGGAAAGCTATTGATGTTAGTGTGCTTTGGCCGGGGGGCCCCCTAACAAAAAGGGGCCCGGGGTAAAGTATGCCCTGCAACCCCCTCCTTAATCTGGCTATGGGTACATAGGCTCGGTGGATTAGGAGTTTATGGCGAAGGGGTTCTTCAAAAGAATTCTTATTTCCACCAGCAGTGGGTGTCTCCAATGAGTGACACTGCACTGATCAGCACTGACTATTCTTCTATGCCTTTGGATTTATTGGACATACTGGAGAGCAATGTGACTACTGCTATAGTATTGTCCTTTGTCCTATTTTAATACAACCCTCTTAACCTAACTCTGCCATTATAGTGTTTTCTGTAACACGACAACATATTGGGGGGAAGGTAATTGGACGTGAGAATCAGAAAGTGAGAGATTTTGTGAGAATTCTCCCGTTTTTTTTAAAGTGGCAATCATTTACATGGCAAAATCAACCTGGGTTTGCCACGTAAATGATTGCCACTTCAAAAAACCAGAACTCTCACAAAATCTCTCACTTTCTGATTCTCACATCCTATTACATTCTCCCCATAATAGTCTTACACGACACACACCACCACATCCTCATATATATCTGGAATATACTGTACTGTAGGATTCCTTTTTCTTTCTAAGGGGGGTAAGTAATTATCTCGATCATTTCGGAGCTAATGAATTCGCCCCACTGAGTATTCAATTAGGGACGTTTTCGTCTGTTTTGAAGGCATTTTCGCCAATGCCTGTTCACCTTTTTGAAAAGGCATTGGCGAAAAATGACTAAAAAATCAGCGAAAATGTCCCGGGTTTTTCGACGGAAAACACGTCTATTCACCAATCCACGTGTTTTCCGCCCCTGCTGCATTTTTCGCCTATGCGAAAATCCGGCCCTGCTATTGCTTAGGGCGAGTCCCCATTCGCCCTAAAAATAGCGAAAAGCTCAGTTTTTTTGCCTAGGCAAAAAAAACGGAGCTAATTGCATAAACCCCTATATTATTATTATTATCCTTTATTTATATGGCGCCACAAGGGTTCCGCAGCGCCCAATTACAGAGTGCATATACACATAATCAAAACAGGAAGACAGTGACTTACAGTTGAAGACAATATAGGACAAGTACAGGGTAACTAAGTATACCTACACTAGTAAATGACAGAGATAAGTTCCAAGGTGGCCACAAAACTGTGGGATTTGGGCAGTTGAGGATTATTAAAGTAAGAAAAGGATAAGCACATGAGGGAAGAGGGCCCTATATCTGTATTTCTACTTATCCCTCTCCCCATAACTTCCGCCCCCCCCCCCCCTTTCCCCTCTTTTCTTCTCCCATACATAACCATTAAATAAATACCCCTATTACCTCCCAGGAACGGCCACTAAAATCCACACACCCTGCGTCCAAATTCATCCTGCATTTCCATGCATTAGCCATGAGGACGAATGCGCACACTTACAACATCGACCAACTGCGCATGGCATCGACAATGTGTCCAGCTCTAAGTCCGTCCCTAAATCCAGACCAGAACACCATGTACCACAGTCACAGTGCACTTACCGTCTGTATCTGAGAAGCATCTGTGGCAAGCTTGGTTGTTAAAGCCCCAGTGTTGTGTTTTTTGTTATCAAACCATGAAATTTCCTAAAAGGAGAAAAAAGAGATAATATGAGTAGAATACTCAGATAAGTATCAGTTGGCTGGCATTGGCATATAGGCATACCTCCCAACTGTCCTGATTTTCGTGGGACAGTCCCGTTTCTTTTAGTGATGAGCGAGGTTCGGTTTTACTCGGTTTTACTCGGTTTTACTCGGTTTTACTCGGTTCTCAAAACGGCATCTTATTGGCTATCCAAAACACGTGACATCCGTGAGCCAATAAGATGCCGTTTTGAGAACCGAGTAAAACCGAGTAAAACCGAGTAAAACCGAATCCGCTCATCACTAGTTTCTTTGGGACTGTCCTGCTGTCCCACCCGTGGGCAGCAGTGTCCGGTGGTGGTGCGGGCTGGGCCAGTTGGCAGGCTCCAGTCACTCGCTGGCTGCTCTGCTTAGTGCAGGATAGAGTAAGGTGAATAGACGCTCTGCACATGCGCACAGCCTCTATTTACGGGAGACAGAGAGACTGGGGGCATGCCAGCAGCTTCCAGAGCGCTGGTCATACCCCCCCCAGTTACGAAAATGGGATTTATGGCTCGCGATAGCAGCATGCCCGCAAAGCCGCAGCCCTTTATGTAGGCTACACCCCCTTTTCGGGCGGGGGAGTCCCTCTTTACAAGGTCTCAATGTTGGGGGTATGATATAGGGGATAGTAATTACCTGGCGAAGCATGGCCTTGAATGCCATCTGCCTCAGCCGCATGGTGAGGACTTCACCCGATCTCCCAAACATGAAACCCTGTGATGAAGGGATGGTACAATGTTATACAGATACATACACACACTGACCAAAACAATTTGCAATTAGATCAACACGCATTTGTCTTCAAAACATTTTTATAACATAATATAAATGTATCATTACATACAGCTCATATAGTGTTTGCAGGTCACAAGCTCTGTCCCTGCATGCGATAATTGATACATCCATGCAATGTATTCAATTATCGCATTGCGGATTGGGGTATCACATCTCATTCGCAACTGAGATGCAGATTGTGATAAATATGCCCCTTAGGCAGGGGTTAAAGTGAGCCAGAATGGGGTGGAACTGCGTTCCGTCAGTTCCACTTGGAGACGGAACTCAGTTCCGCCTCCTCCGGCTCACCTCACCCGATGTGTGCTGGCGCCGCAGGGAGATGCCAGACGCCTGCTGAGATTGTGTTACCAGCGGCGCCCGGCTCTCCCTGCACAGCGGAAGCCGGCGGCAGGAGCGGGCTTGGTAAGTATGGTCTAACTACTGGGGGCTATCTACAAGGGGGCAAGCTACTGGGGGCATTACTACTTGGGGAAAACTACTGGGGACTACATGGGTTTAAACTACAGGGGCCCATTACTACTGGGGGCATAACTACAGGGGCATTACTACTGGGGGCATAACTACAGGGGATAAACTACTGGGGGCATTACTACTTGGGGCAAACTATATGGGGCTAAACTACAGGGGCGCATTACTACTGGGGGCATTAATACAGGGGCGCATAACTACAGGGGCGCATTACTACTGGGGGCATAACTACAGGAGCATTACTACTGGTGGCATTACTAATGGGGGCATAACTAACTACAGGGGCTAAACTACTGGGGGCATTACTACTTCGGGTAAACTACATGGGGCTAAACTACAGGGGCTAAATGACTGTGGGCATTACTACAGGTGACATTACTACAGGGCCATTACCATTAAGGGCACTACTAATGAGGGCATTGTAAAGGGGATACTTCATAAGGGGCATCACTCCTGGGGACATAAGGGGCACTACTACTGGGGGCATTGCATAAGGGGCACCCCTACTATGGGCTCTATATAAGGGGCACTACCACTGTGGGCACTACCAGTACAGTGGACATTGCATACGGAGCACTACTACTGTGGGCATTGTAAAAGGGGCGCTACTGCTGTGGGCATTGTGTATTACAGGGTGCTACTACTGTCAACATTATGTGTATTAGGGGTGCTACTACTGTGGGCATTATTACTATTGTGTGACCACGCCCATTCCTTTTTGAGACCACGCCCTACCTTTTTTGCATGGGCGCCGGGGGGGGGGGGGGGGGGGGGGTTCCACCTCCTCTCTAGGACCACTTTAAACACTGCCCTTAAGGCAGGATGTACTAAAGGAGGTAAGTGTCGGGATAGACCGCAATTACTTGGTACATCTTGCCAATAGTCTGTAGTCAAGCATTATACCCACTGGAGGCCTAAGCTTCCCACCACCACCACCACCAGAAAGTGAGCTATGGTCTACATGTTTTATTATATGTAAGATGCATTTTGATGCTTATAAGCAGGACACATGATAATTATTTGTACGGTATTGTTTTACTGTATCATAAAGGTAATCTAATCAAGATTTATTATCTTAGCCAAAATCCCCATAGTGTCTTCTGGAGGAAGCTTAGGGGGGGATTCAGTGCTGATCATAGAGATCAGATTCTCTGACAAGCGGTGGACACCCAACACAGGCCTAGTCCGCTCCGCAGTACCCCCCCGCACAGGTGCGAAAGCATCGCATGGTGGCGATACTTTGACACGCCCCCCTGTGGGTGCACACGGATTAGGCTTTAGATATCTCCCTCTGTCAGTAAGACAGTCTCATTTTGTGCCTCACATGCTGCCAGCATAGACAATCCTTTGTAGGACACAACAAGTTTCCTGTAGGTGAGTATTCTTTAAAGCACAAGCCCATGTTACGCCCTAGACATCCACGTAGCACAGCGCTGACACAGGAGGCTGCTACTGTATGTAATTTAAATCAACCAGGAATCTGTACTCCTGTGGGATCTTATTTTCTTATGTTTAACCCCCAAAATAGCTACACATAAAATACACATGAAAATATAGATCTCATACATATAGAATGTCATGTATACTATACACAATATTTTTATGTAAGACAGTTACTTTACCTGAATAAAGTATGTAAAGAAAGAAGCCACACCAATAACAACAATTATAATGGAATAAAAATTTATTTCAGTTCGAATTAGCTCTGGATTATTAGTCCCAAAAATCTATAAAAGAAAAATAAAATGTTTTAAAATTTGTATGTTCTTACATTAATAATTGTATAGCTGCGATCATTATGCGGGTCATTCAGGTGCTGCTGTTCTTCCTACTCCTGTTGCAGTGATGTGCCATATGCAATTGCGATTATATGCTAACATGGGCAGAAGCTTACCCATGCAAAATGATGCCAACTGCGATTGAATCTGTTTCCGTATGGTGCTACCATTGCAGAATCATCACTAACATCATCGCATATCAGTTCGCCACATAGAGTCTGAGTACCACTGAAGACGCCCAGGCTAATCTGCTCTCCTGGGATGCACAGGCCTATCCAACAGCAAGTGTGATCGCAGCTGTTAATATATGCACGCCCAGAAAACACCATCCGAACCAAGGGCTGGCTGGTAAATTTTAGCCTGGGAGCATGCACAAAGCACTGGCCCATGAGTGGCAGAGTAGAGGGGGGGCATCACTGTAGTGGCAGTCACTCCTAGGCCTTCTCTACACTGTGGGTGAGTGACGCGTGTTGCCCTACACTGCTGCAACCTCTTCCCAAGCATTTCCCTGACAGTTACTGATTTTTGGGGGGGATTTTTTTAATAGGGGGCATGGCCTCCTCTCCACCATCAGGCCACTTCCAGTAGAGTAACTGAGCCCAGTCCTGCTCTTTACCATCCTGGTTCTGGTAACACCACCACCAGACATGTTACCAGAACAGAATTATTATTATTATTATTATTATTATTATACAAAAAAAAAAAAAAAAGCTTTATTCTTGGAATAAAGCATTTTTTGAACACAGCATCATACCTCTTAACTTGCTTGACAACTAATCATCCCATTCTCTTCTTTTTCAACCTGTAAAATACTTACTTCCCTAAATTTTTTACATGATATTCCCCATTATGGCCCTCATTCCGAGTTGATCGCTCGCTAGCTGTTTTTAGCAGCCGTGCAAACGCATAGTCGCCGCCCACGGGGGAGTGTATTTTCGCTTTGCAAGTGTGCGAATGCCTGTGCAGCCGAGCTCTGCATAAACATATTGTGTAGTTTCAGAGTAGGGCTGAACGTACTCAGCCCTTGCGATCACTTCAGTCTTTTTTGTGCCGGAACTGACGTCACACACCAGCCCTCCAAATGCCCGGACACGCCTGCGTTTTCCCTACCACTAGCAGAAAACGGTCAGTTGACACCCATAAACACCATCTTTCTGTCAATCTTCTTGCGATCGGCTGTGCGTATGGATTATTCATTAAATCCATAGTTCAGCAACAATCCGCATTGTACCCGTATGACGTGCGTGCACATTGCAGTACATACGCATGCGCAGTAGAGACCTGATCGCAGCGCAGCGAAAATCAGCAGCGTGCGATCAACTCGGAATGACCCCCTACAGTATATACGAAATGTAACTCGCAGGGACAGTGGAAGCGATAATTTCTGTCTCTGCGAGTTACATTTGTGGGGATATCGGAGGAGTCTATCACAATTCAGAAAGACTCCTCCAGGGAATCTGATACTGTGCATGTGTGTACAACTGCCGCTTTGTGTCCACACCTGAATGACCCCTTCTATGATAGGTGTAGGCAATAAGTATCCCTCCAGCTGCTGTTAAACTACAAATCCCAGCATGCTCTGTCACAATTTTTTGCATGCCCTGATAGCAATGCAGTGGCAGGGCTTGCTGGCATGTTTAGTCTCAGAACAGGGATGTTTATTGCCCATCCCTGCTATATGACCTCTAATCTCATGCTTTTGACCTTGCATTTCAATGTTTGGGATATAATTCATGGGATCCGGTCAGGAGGGAAGATTAGGTTTAGGTTGCGGAGGGATGGTTAGGCTTTGGCTGCGGGGGAAAGCGGGGGGTAGAGTGTTGTTAGGTTTAGGCTGCGGGAAGGGGGGACTAAGTTTAGGCAGCCCTGGGAAGGGCTAGGCTGTGGGAAGGAGGGTTAGGTTTAGGCTGTGGGGAGGGGGGGAGTTGGGGGCGAGGTGGAGTTTAGATTTAGGTTGCTAACAGGGAGGGTTAGGGGGCCATTGGGGGAAGGAAAGTATAACTTACCTTCCCCTGTCAGGTTTCTGAATTTCGGGATGCCGCAGTCAGTGTTCTGACCTCCGGCATCCCGCACGCCAGCATTTCAATCCCAAACCATAATTAATTATTCACAGATTGTGTATCTTAGTAACTAAAAACATACATACACTGGTGAGTTTCATTCACAATTATTATTGGCATTCTTCCATTAAATTAGAAAATGTTTAAAACCAGAAATAGATTGTTACATGTTAGAATGAAATGGGTAACATTATATATATATATATATATATATATACACATACACACACACACACACACACACACACACACACACACACACACACACACACACACACACACACACACACACACACACACAGTACAAGAACACATATGGAATTATGTTGTAAACAAAAAAGTGTTAAATTAAAATGTGTTTTATATTTTAGATTCCTCAAAGTAGCCACCTTTTGCCTTGATGACAGCTTTGCACACTCTTGGCATTCTCTCAATCAGCCTCATGAGGTAGTCTCTTGGAATGGTTTTCCAACAGTCTTGCAGGAGTTTCCAGAGGTACTGAGCACTTGTTGGCTGCTTTTCCTTCACTCTGCAGTCCAACTCATCCCAAACCATCTCAATTGGATTTAGGTCGGGTGATTGTGGAGGCCAGGTCATCTGACCCAGCACTCCACTTTCCTTCTTGGTCAAATTTGTCTAATCTTTCTTAAATGCCTCAATTGAATCCGACATTACCACTCTCTCCCGCAGTGAATTCCATAAACTCACTGTCCGCACTGTGAAGAAACCTCCTACGCTTGGTCTTAAACTTCCTCCCCTCCAACCTAAGGGGATGACCCCGTGTCCTGTGTACAGAGCTCTTAATAAGTAAATTGCCTGAGAGTTCCTTATATTGCCCCTTGATATATTTGAAGATATTAATCATGTCCCCCCTTTTTTCTAGCGTAAACATATCCAGCCTAAGTAGTCTTTCCTCATAATCCAATGACTCTAGACCCTTAACTAATTTTGTATCTCTTTTCTGAACCCTTTCTAGTTCAACTATGTCTTTTTTTATAGTACGGAGCCCAAAATTGTACACAGTATTCTAGATGGGGCCGTACCAATGCTTTATACAGTGGCAGGGTTACACTTTCATCCCTGGTCTCTATTCCCTGTTTTATGCATGCTAATACCCTATTGGCCCTTACTGCAGCATCTCAACATTGCGGATTGCTGCTAAATCTATTGTCAACAATCACCCCTAAATCTTTCTCCAACAATTATTTTCCAAGAATTACCCCATTCAATGTATAGTTTGCCTATTTGTTTTTGATCCCGAAATGCATAACTTTACATTTCTCTATATTAAACCTCATATTCCACTTTGTTGCCCAACCCCCCAGTTTAGTTCAATCATCCTGAAGAGAGTTAATGTACTGATCTGATCTAATAATCCTACACAGTTTAGTATCATCCGCAAAAATGTATACTTTACTCTCAATACCATATCCTATATAATTTATAAATATACTAAAGAGCAGTGGGCCTAGTACAGACCCCTGAGGTACACCACTTAATACTTTAGTCCAACTCGAAAATGTTCCATTGACTACCACTCGCTGTTCTCTATTTTCCAACCAATTTTTGACCCAAGTACAAATGCTGTCACCAAGCCCCAATTTTCTTAATTTAGGACACAACCTTGTGTGCGATACTGTGCTGAAGGCTTTTGCAATATCTAAGAAGACCACATCCATAGCATTTCCATTGTTTAAATTTGCACTTACTTCTTCATAGAAGTTAATTAAGTTAGTTTGACATGACCTATTTTTCGCAAACCCATGATGGTTCGCACTAATTATGTTAAGGCCTCCCAAATACTCCTGAATGCTATCCCTCAACACTCATTCCATTATTTTCCCCACTATAGATGTTAGCCTTACTGGTCTGTAATTCCCGGAATTAGATTTAATTCCCTTTTTAAAAAGTTGCACCACATCTGCAATTCACCAGTCCCTTGGTACCTCGCCTGTCATGATGGAAGCTTTAAAGATTAAATGTAATGGCCTAGCTATCTCTGAACTTAGCTCCTTGAGAACCCTTGGGTGCAGCCCATCTGGCCCCGGTGATTTGTTGATCTTAATTTTATTCAGTTGTTCTTTGACTATATCCTCTTTTAAACTTGAGAAGTAATTTTGGTCCTTAACCTTACTTTTATCTTGTTCTATTACTACCATTTTTTTTCTCTATAGTAAATACAGACGAAAAGAATTTATTCAATAACTCTGCTTTTTCATAGTCACTATTTAACAATTCACCCAGTTCATTTTTAAGGGTCATATACTGTCTTTTTTAATCCTTTTACCATTGATACACTTAAAAAAATGTAGCCCTTACATAGCCTGGAGGTGTATTTGGGGTCATTGTCTTGTTGAAAAACAAATTATGGTCCCAGTAAGCGCAAACCAGATGGGATGGCATGGCGCTGCAGAATGCTGTGGTAGCCATACCGGTTAAGTGTGCCTTGAATTTAGAATAAATCACCAACAGTGTCACCATCAAAGCACCCCCCCACCATCACACCTCCTCCATAGTTCACAGTGGGAACCACACATGCAGAAACTATCCGCTTACCTTCTCTGCATCTCACAAAGACATGGCGGTTGGAACCAAAAATCTAAAATTTGGACTCATCAGACCAAAGTACAGATTTCCACTGGTCTAATGTCCATTCCTTGTGTTTCTTGGCCCAAACAATTCTCTAATTGTTGTTGTTCATCCTCAGTAGTGGCTTCTTTGCAGCAATTCGATCATGAAGGCATGATTCACGCAGTCTCCTCTGAACAGTTGATGTTGAGATTTGTCTGCTACTTGAACACTGTGAAGAATTTATGTGGGCTCTAATCTGAGGTGCTGTTAAGTAGCGGTTTCTGAGGCTGGTAACTCTAATGAACGTATCCTCTGCAACAGAGGTTACTCTTGGTCTTCCTTTCCTGGGGCGGTCCTCATGAGAGCCAGTTTCATCATAGCGTTTGATGGTTTTTGCAACTGCACTTGAGGATACATTTAAAGTTCTTGAAATTTTCCGTATCGACTGATCTTCATGTCTTAAAGTAATGATGGGCTGTCATTTCTCTTTGCTGAGTTGAGTGGTTCGTGCCATAATATGGATTACAAACGTAGTCAAATAAGGGTGTCCACTGTGTACTAACCCTACCTCTGCACAACACAACTGATGGACTCAAACACATTAAGAAGGCAAGTAATTCCACAGACTGACTCTTGACAAGGCACACCTGTTAATTCAAAACCATTCCAGGAGACAACTTCATGAAGCTGATTGAGAGAATGCCAAAAGTGTGTAAAGCTGTCATCAAAGCAAAAGGTGGCTACTTTGAGGAATCTAAAATATAAAACATATTTTGATTCGTTTAACACTTTTTATTGTTTACAACATAATTCCATATGTGTTCTTCCATAGGTTTGATGTCTTCAGTATTAATCCACAATGTAGACAATAATTAAAATAAATAAAAACATTGAATGAGGAGATGTGTCCAAACTTTTGACTGGTACTATATTATATATATATATATATATATATATATACATATTTGTTATACTTACAACTATAGTCTTGGTATATAGTATATTGAAACCTGGATGGGCTGCTCCATTGAGAATAGCTGCAAGAGTTCCAAACATAATATATGGCCACTCTGATTTATTTAGCTTCAGCAGCCTAAAAAATGAAATTTTAGGAAGTTTTTCCTATAAAGGTATAAAATCATAAGATTAGTGTTCATACTAGTATATATGGGATCTGTTATCCCTACATGCTTGCAATATGGAACACCATGCCTAACATCAACTAACATACATTAAAAAGTGATCCCTGTCTTCTCCACCTTGCCCCTGCCACTCCCCTACCCATTATAGGGTTTAGGGATACCCCACCCTGCATAATAGGGCTTATTTATTTCTATTGAATTTAGGTGCATCATTTGCACTAGATCATACTGTAGAGTCTCAGACTCAATCCTCAGAACCCCAACCAGTTTGGTTCACCTCAGAGAATCACAAGGGAAATAAATAGCTCCACCTGTGTCAGAGTGTAATGAATACACCAGTGCACCTGCTATGTGACCTGAGGAATAAATTTGTGAATCGCTGCACTCAACCATATCAACCAATACGACACATGCTTCCATTTTCTTACAGTAAACAAGTAAAGATATCACAATTTTAAAAACATCTAACATTTTTTTTTTTTTTTTATAAACTTTTTATTAAAGAGATCACAATGCGATACAAAGAAGTATACATAACAATGATATACAGTCACATAACTAAAAGAGTATGCAATAAAACTATGTCATAACAATCCACTGAGTGATCCAATTTTGTTTATGGAGAGAAGAAAGTGTCCTCACAAATGACGGTAGGTCAAACCGTAAGAGGACTAAGTATGAAAAATAGATAGGAAAAGAGAAAGGAGAAAAAGAATAAGAATAGAGTGAATTCCTTGTGGGGCGGAGGGAAGGGGGGGGATAGCCCCGAGAGGAAGGTCATGATCAATAGGGGAAAAAATATACATATATATAAAAAATGAAAAATAATTTTATTTTTAATATACTATGTCTATCCCGTGGGATATATTAGCCAAAGAATGGGGAAGAGGCATGTTGAGATGTCAACCAAGGGCTCCAAATCTTCTCAAAGGGTTTGGCAGAGTGTTAAATTATGCTTGTCCTGTATTCCATCTTATAGTTAAACCAAATACGAGAAATAATAGAGTGTAAAGAGGGGGGGGGGGGGCTCCTTCCAATCAGTTGCTATTTGACATGTTGTAGCATTTATAATATGTCGTGCTAGTATATTTTGATGTCTAGTTAAATTCGTAAACCCCAGTGGGAGAAGGAAATATTTAGGGTCATAGGGGACGGGAACCTCAAGAACCTCAAGAACACTGGAAATAAGAATTATAATCTCTTTCCAGAGTGTGGTGATTTTAGGGCATTGCCACCAAATATGCATAAAGGTACCTTCTTCAGAACATCCCCTCCAGCATCTATCAGAGGTGTCGGGAAACATAGCTCGTAGCTAATACCACCTGTAAATCAATTTGTATACGTTTTCCTTAATTTTGACACATAGAGCTAGAGGCAGCGTTGTCCCATATCTCCGACCAATCTTCAGAGGTCAGGTCAGAACCTAAGTCCCTCCCCCACGCAATCTCATGAGAGTCTCCTGTTGTAGATGCCTCCCCGACCAGTAGTGCGGAAAGATTGGAAATTAAGCCTTTGGTTGAGGAGCATTTCCAACAAAGTGTCTCAAAGCTCGTGAGTGGCCTTTGATTTCCCATTTTAGAGTGGAAGTGTCTGATCTGTAGGTATTGATAAAAGTCTGCAGGGGGGAACCCAATCCGTTCCTGAATCTGGGAAAATTGGGGGAAGCTAACATCTGTAGTAATATCATTGAGATAAAGAATATTACCCCTCTTCCACCTAGGAAAAGTCGATCTAATCAAACCCGAAGGGAAATCAGGATTATGGAATAGAGGGATTAAAGGGGATGGGCTGGAAGCTAATTTATATTTCCTGTTGACATAGTCCCAAATGGATAAGGAGCGCAAAACTATCGGGTGAGAGAGCACCGATCTGGGGCGACATGTTTTAGGGAGCCATAGTAGGGAGGAGAGCGAAGAGAGGCCCAGATCATCTGCCTCGATATCAACCCAGACCTTTATCGCCTCGGGATTGCACCATTGCATGCAGTGAGCAAGTTGAGCTGCCAAGTAATATTTTTTGAAGTCGGGGATACCTAAACCTCCACTGCGGGAAGGGCGCTGCAATACACTCAGTTTTACGCAGGTCGTTTACCGGCCCAGACAAAGTGAGACGTATGAAATTGCAAGGATTTAAATACATAGGGAGGAATATATATAGGGAGGGTTTGAAAAAGGTATAGGAGGCGAGGGAGTATGTTCATCCTCACCGAGTTCACGCAGCCAATCCATGAGATAAATTGGTTGGACCAAGAGTGAAGAACTAACTTGATTTGGTCCAATAAATGGGGAAAATTAGCTTGAAAAAGCTGGTGGTGGTTGCGGGTCAGGAAAACTCCTAAATATTTAATCTTTTGTTTATGCCATGCAAATGGAAATGTGGCTTCTAAAGTATGTTTAATAGTAGCAGGGACATAAAAATCAAGTACCTCCGTTTTGCTATTATTAATTTTGTAACCGGAGTGTGTAGAGTAGGTGCTAATTTCGGAGAAAAGCGGTGCCATAGAATGGGCAGGGTCAGAAAGAGAGATTAGGACATCATCCGCGTATAATGCTATTTTATGTTCTTTGAGACCCGCCGTGACCCCCATGATCGCCGCATTACAGCGGATCCTCGCAGCTAGAGGTTCCATTATTAAAGCAAATATTAGGGGTGAAAGCGGGCAACCCTGTCTGGTACCGTTAGCAATCCTGAAGGTAGAGGAGGAGGATTGGTTGACAGAGACCCTCGCTGAAGGGGAACGGTACAATGCTGAGATCCCCTCATAGAATCTTCCAGAAAAGCCACATTTTTGTAGAACTTCAAAGGCAAAAGACCATGAGATTCGGTCAAACGCCTTCTCGGTGTCTAATGCCACTATAACTGCAGGCGATTTCTGTTTATTGATAGAATGAATTAGATCAACAGTTCTTCTTGTATTGTCAGGCGCTTGGCGCCGTTCTATAAAACCCACCTGATCTGGGTGAATCAGGTGTGGAAGAAGAGGAGCCAGTCGAGAAGCCAAAACCTTGGCATATATCTTTAGGTCGACATTTAGCAAGGAAATAGGCCTGTAGTTTTGACATAATGTAGGGTCTCTGTCAGGTTTTGGGATTACCACAATATCAGCCTGCGTTGTAGCTGGAGCAAACGATGTCCCTTCTAGAACATTATTAAAGAGGGAAGTAAGATGTGGGGCTAGGTCTGCGGCGAATAGCTTGTAATATTGGGCTGTGAACCCGCCAGGGCCCGGGGCTGCTGAGGACCTCATGGATTTAATAGCTGCAACAGTTTCATCCACCGAGATAGCTTTATTTAAATTGGGGGAAGCTAACATCTGTAGTAATATCATTGAGATAAAGAATATTACCCCTCTTCCACCTAGGAAAAGTCGATCTAATCAAACCCGAAGGGAAATCAGGATTATGGAATAGCGGGATTAAAGGGGATGGGCTGGAAGCTAATTTATATTTCCTGTTGACATAGTCCCAAATGGATAAGGAGCGCAAAACTATCGGGTGAGAGAGCACCGATCTGGGGCGACGTGTTTTAGGGAGCCATAGTAGGGAGGAGAGCGAAGAGAGGCCCAGATCATCTGCCTCGATATCAACCCAGACCTTTATCGCCTCGGGATTGCACCATTGCATGCAGTGAGCAAGTTGAGCTGCCAAGTAATATTTTTTGAAGTCAGGGATACCTAAACCTCCACTGCGGGAAGGGCGCTGCAATACACTCAGTTTTACGCAGGTCGTTTACCGACCCAGACAAAGTGAGACGTATGAAATTGCAAGGATTTAAATACATAGGGAGGAATATATATAGGGAGGGTTTGAAAAAGGTATAGGAGGCGAGGGAGTATGTTCATCCTCACCGAGTTCACGCAGTCCAATCCATGAGATAAATTGGTTGGACCAAGAGTGAAGATCTAACTTGATTTGGTCCAATAAATGGGGAAAATTAGCTTGAAAAAGCTGGTGGTGGTTGCGGGTCAGGAAAACTCCTAAATATTTAATCTTTTGTTTATGCCATGCAAATGGAAATGTGGCTTCTAAAGTATGTTTAATAGTAGCAGGGACATAAAAATCAAGTACCTCCGTTTTACTATTATTAATTTTGTAACCGGAGTGTGTAGAGTAGGTGCTAATTTCGGAGAAAAGTGGTGCCATAGAATGGGCAGGGTCAGAAAGAGAGATTAGGACATCATCCGCATATAATGCTATTTTATGTTCTTTGAGACCCGCCGTGACCCCCATGATCGCCGCATTACAGCGGATCCTCGCAGCTAGAGGTTCCATTATTAAAGCAAATATTAGGGGTGAAAGCGGGCAACCCTGTCTGGTACCATTAGCAATCCTGAAGGTAGAGGAGGAGGATTGGTTGACAGAGACCCTCGCTGAAGGGGAACGGTACAATGCTGAGATCCCCTCATAGAATCTTCCAGAAAAGCCACATTTTTGTAGAACTTCAAAGGCAAAAGACCATGAGATTCGGTCAAACGCCTTCTCGGTGTCTAATGCCACTATAACTGCAGGCGATTTCTGTTTATTGATAGAATGAATTAGATCAACAGTTCTTCTTGTATTGTCAGGCGCTTGGCGCCGTTCTATAAAACCCACCTGATCTGGGTGAATCAGGTGTGGAAGAAGAGGAGCCAGTCGAGAAGCCAAAACCTTGGCATATATCTTTAGGTCGACAGTTAGCAAGGAAATAGGCCTGTAGTTTTGACATAATGTAGGGTCTCTGTCAGGTTTTGGGATTACCACAATATCAGCCTGCGTTGTAGCTGGAGCAAACGATGTCCCTTCTAGAACATTATTAAAGAGGGAAGTAAGATGTGGGGCTAGGTCTGCGGCGAATAGCTTGTAATATTGGGCTGTGAACCCGCCAGGGCCCGGGGCTGCTGAGGACCTCATGGATTTAATAGCTGCAACAGTTTCATCCACCGAGATAGCTTTATTTAAATCTAAGAGCTGGTCGTCTGTAATACAGGGTAGAGGAACCGTCGAGAGGTATGAACGCACACCCTCAGACCCAGTGGGGGAGGGAGAGGAAGATCCCGAAAAGTCATAAAGTGATTCATAATAGTCTTTAAATTCGTCCACCATTACCTTAGGATCATAAGTAAGGGACCCCAATTTGTTAGAGTATAATTTATCAATTGAACCTAATGCTCGTTTTCGTCTCAGTTTGTTCGCCAGGACAGAATCAATCTTGTCAGCTTTGTCATAAAAACGCTGGTGCAATTTTTGTAAAATAATTGCTGCGCGGTGGGAGAGGAGAGCATTTAATTGACCCTTAAGATTATCTATCCGTTGGAGTAAAGCGGTACATGGGGATTGTTTAAGATGGGAAGTCAAAGTGGCAATCTGAGATTCAAGCAACGCTATTTCCTGTGCAGTTTTTCTCCGAATGGCAGAGGACTTGGCCATCAATTGGTCCCTAAGTGTGGCGTTATGTGACTCACAGATTATTCCAGGGGAGATGTCGTGAGAGGCGTTGTCTACAAAGTAATGCTGAATGGCTACCCTTATTTCAGCTTGGGTGGATGGGTGCTGTAGAATAGAATCATTCAGGCGCCATTTTCGATCTCCCCTGGGGGCATCGTATATGTCTAATAAAATATATGTTCCTGAGTGATCGGTCCACGTGAATGGGACAATCCCGGCATCTGCGATCAGGGACGTTAAAGATTGGGATATGTGTATCATATCGATACGGGAGTAAAGCTGGTGTGGATTGGAGAAATGAGTGTAGTCTTTCACTAGGGCATGTTTTAGGCGCCAGGAGTCACAGAAGTTATACTGTTGGAGGGAGGAGAGAAGGGTACGAGAGGCCTTAATTAAGGGAGCAGCTGTCTTATGGGGGGCGGGGGTAGACCTATCAACATGAGGGTCAAGTACAGCATTAAAGTCTCCCTCTAAGATTATATGTCCTTGAGCGATACTACCAACATGTCGAAACAATGATTGGAAGAGATTGGTCTTGATTAGGGGCATAAACTGAAATTAAGGTCAAGGTTTCAGAGCGCAGAGTGCCAACAACCATTATATAGCACCCTCCTGGGTTGGTCATTGTTTTAATGTGTACAAAAGGAATTTTACGATGTATTAGAACAGCTACACCCCGTTTAGCGGATGCAAAAAAGGATTGAGTGAATTGTTTACCCTGAAGTTTCGAGTGAAGGCCCGTAAAGTGAGTCTCTTAAAGAAACACAATATCGGCCCTCTCCCTTCTGCAAGCGCTCAGCAAAATGGTGCGTTTTTTGGGTGAGTTGAGTCCATTTACGTTGACAGATAACAACTTAAGGGCCATGGGACAACATTAATCGGGTCGCTATGCAGAAAACACAAGAAAAAGAAAAAACCCTGAATGAAAACCAAACCTCTCGGGGACCACCCCGCAGGAGCAGGTGGAAAGAGAAAGGGAGAGAAGAATAACAAAGAAAAGAAACATGAGAAAGACGAAAGAAGCAAAGGCGCCAACAAAGGCAAAAACCCTGTAAAGAAAGGTCTGTTTGTGGGACTGTAACTAAAATTTGAATATGAATAACAAGAAACATCAAAATAGGGTGCATGGGGGTCGTGGAAGAAATATAAAACATGGCATTGTAAACCTGATCCTTAACAATCCGACACATCAAAACCAAGCCCTGCAATGGGGCCTTACACCTGTAACAATCCGGTGACTGGGGGGAGGGGGAGGGAAGGGAGAGGGAATGAGGGAATGGAGAAGGAGTAAAGGAGGGGAGGGGGAGGTAAGGGGAGACAAAAATAACAGTAGCAACATGTCCCAGCCGTAACACTTTTCCGGGGGACACTAATTATAAAGTTAAGAACATAATAACATATAAAGCTTAACGTCCAACATTAATACTGAAAAAGGATATCACGAGTTGGGTCCAAATGAAGGTGAGGACAAGCCTGTCCACTGTATAAAGAAATCATCGGACATATCAAGTAACCTTATATGAAGAGGGACATAGGTCAGAAGGTAAACTCAGGTTTTAGGTAGAAGCACAGTCTGAGTTCTGGGTACGAGTCACTCTCGACCATTCAGGGAGCGGTGGTCTGGATTGTTGAGGCTTCGGAGAAACAGCGACAGAGGAGGGAACAGTGGTCGCTTCAGGGAGGATATCCAGTTTAGATAGCAGCTCCTGTCCTTGCGATAAAGTTTTAACAGCGTGAACAGAGTTCTTGGCAAAGACTTGCAACATAAAAGGGAATCCCCAACGGTATCTTATTTGGTGGTGACGAAGGAGTTTCGTAACCAGTTGAAGATCCCGGCGGTTCTGGAGTGTCGACGGGGCTAGATCTTGAAAGATTTGCAATTGCATCTCCCGGAAAGATATGTCCTGGACGTCCCGACTTGCAGATAGGATTCTTTCTTTTGATCTATAGTAATGAAGGTGGACTATTATGTCTCTAGGTGGTTGAGAAGCAGAAGGCTTAGAGCGCAGGGCTCTGTGCGTCCTATCGCAGAGACAGTCCTCGTCTGTAAGGTCCGGCACTAAAAAATTGAAAAAGGTCTTGTAAAAAGGCCGGCAATGCGGAACTCTGAATCGTCTCCATCACGTTGCGTATTCTAAGATTATTACAGGGAGAACGATTCTCTTGGTCCTCTTGCCGTTCCTTCAACAGTTCAACATCCTCATGGAGCCTCGCGAGTTCCGTATCAAACCGCTGTTGCGACCGGCATAGATCATCCATCTGTGTTTCCAAAGAGTCCGTCCTGTCGCCAAGAGACGTAATTTCTAATCTGAATTCCGAGATTGCCTTAGAAAGTTATTGTTTAAAGGCTGTTTGAACACCTTCAAGGAGCCCCGTCATAACTGCTTGAATCTGTTGGTCGATTTCTGTGCCCGAAGACAGAGGGGAGGAAGGAGATGCAGGGGACAACATTTGTTTCTGAACGCCTTTAGATTTATTCCCGAAAAAGTTTGCCGAAGCCTGTTGAGATTTCTTATTTTTCTGGGTCATAATGCCAGTGGA
Source organism: Pseudophryne corroboree (assembly GCF_028390025.1). Classification (NCBI taxonomy): domain Eukaryota; kingdom Metazoa; phylum Chordata; class Amphibia; order Anura; family Myobatrachidae; genus Pseudophryne; species Pseudophryne corroboree. The sequence goes on along the minus strand of NC_086448.1, from coordinate 142,783,449 downwards.
AAAAAAAAAAAAAGTAACGAGATCAATGAAAGAAGGCAGGTTGCAGGGATAAGGGAAGGAAATGGGAGTCCCAGCCGGAGACACAGGGTGGAGTATCAGTAGGACAGGTCAGCCATATGAAGATTTTCAAGTACGCCTCATAGCCTCTTCAGAGCATCGATTGAACAATAGAAAGCACAGTTGTAGTCCCCTAGGGGATAAGTGGACAGATGGGGGTACCGATCAAGGTCCAGCCAGTTACCAGGCACCTCTTCCCAAGAGGACAGCAGGAGTTTCTGGTGCTGATAGACACGGTGGCTTTGTATTCTTCTTTGTTATTATTATTATTTTTTTAATTTGTAATTCTTACTATTTTTATTTATTTATTTATCGTGGTATTGTCCACAAAATGCTGCTGAGTTTGGGCCTGCAGAGGCAGTATGGCTTATTATATTACTGCCACAATGAGAGGTGCTGTAGGAGCTGCAGGTAACAGGGGGATCCAGGCAGTAGCAGCCCATACAGTGAGAGCAGCGCCACCAGCACTCCCACCCAGCAGCTGCTCCAGGGCTGAGAGAGAACAGCAGGACCAGGGGAGAGCAGCAGTAGCTCATTGCGTCAGTGGTGGCAGCGGGTTAACTCTCTTCTGGCGTCTATCAGCGGGGCCAGAGAGCCACACCCACCCGCCAGACCGCCCTGCACAAGAGGCAGAAAGATCCGGCGGAAGAAGGGCAGACGGCGGCCACAGTCGGCTGACGGCTCCGGAGCGCCAAAGCTCCGATCGCGCCCGTCACAGCCCGTCTCGCAAGGTATGGTGCGGGAGGGAGGGAGTCAGGCAGCAGGGCACGGTGCCTCTCCGGGCAGGTCAAGGCCGGGGCACCGTGCGATCTCACAGGCGGCACCGCTGATGCTGCAGAGGCAGAGCATGGCCCAGCGCCGGGACCTCTATAGCCGCCGCTTCGGATACAGGTGCTGTGGCTCCCGGTGGTGAAGGTGCTCCGCGCCACCGGAGCTCCGATCCCGGGTCGTGGGTGTAACTCCAGCTCCCGGCTTCACTGAGGGGGGAAGGCCGCAACCCGCAAGGACGTTAAAAAGCGTCCCCCACCTCCGCAGCGTCCCCCACATGACCCTGAAGGATGGCCTGCGGACCTCAGAGGGTATTAGGTGTTTGAGGGAGCCCCCAGAGAATGCGTGGTGCCCAGTAATAATCGGGGTATACGGGAGCTCTGTAAGAAAGCTGCTGTTCGGCTTGCATGCTAGGCCACGCCCCCCATCTAACATTTTCTTTATAGTTCTCATTGACAACTTTTTAAATGTTTCTAATTGAGAAATTCAGTAGGGAAGAGAGTCGTTTTCTTAACCTATTATGCATTCGAAAATGAAATGTCCTCCCAGACTACAAAGAACAGGGGCAACTGAATAGTAATTAAGTCAAATGGGTACAGGACTTTGCTCAAGCCCTGTACATGGATGAACTGTACTTGACAAGTCATAGTTATTGTCCATGTAAAGTTTAACCATACTTAACTACATTTTTGTTGCTGTTCTTAGGGAGATTCCGTAATGGCAGGTCCAGGCCTGTTGGGATGCAGATTTATTATTAAAACACTACTGGGGAGTGAGGCATCTTGGAGATTGTATAACTCTCCCAGGAGTCTCCCAGACTTTCCAGGAAAGAAGCAAGTAAAACTTCAGCAATAAAAACTACAGATTCTAAAATAGGTAAAATATACTGCACTGTGTTCCCCATTATATCAATATATGAGGTATAAGATATGGAAAAGGGTCTCAGTTCATAGACCGCTTGCTAGTACAGCACAAGGTAACTGTCCCATCCGCAGTACTGTGAAGATATTTGTGGGATTTAGGGGTGTATGTACAAAGCCTTGGAGAGAGATCAAGTGGATGTTTATAAAGTACCAACCAACCAACCAACCAACCAACCAACCAACCAACCAACCAACCAACCAGCTACCACCTGTCATTTTTCAAAGACAGTCTGTAACTGCCATGTTGCAGACTGTTGTTTGAAAAATGACAGGTGGGAGCTGGTTGGTTGGTACTTTACGTTTGTCCACGGCTTAGTTCATAGACCCTTCAATCACTTAACTGTGAGCATTGTTTGTTACCTTGTCAGCATCCTCTGTTATTTCTTCTTGCTCTTCGGCTTCAGGCAGTGAATATTTTCCATTGGAGATACTGGAGTGTAATTGATGTATCAACAATGGTTTCTCTTGATCATTATCCTTTGTTTCACTATCCTCTGCGGTTTGTATGGACTGGAAGAGTATCAATAACAAGAGTTAATTATTGTCCATGGCATTCATTAGATGCACCAAAAAACATGCCATACAGTATCTTGACAAATGGAATTTATAGAATGACATTCAGCAAAGGATTTGGAATTGTTTAGGGAACTGCAGCCCACCAAATGCCTTGATATACCACATACAGCAGAACCGCCAGCTGCCAGACCACCAACAGCTATGGCATGTCCCCATGCCCACACATTTCCTTAACTGTTGTTACTAGTGATGTGCACCGGAAATTTTTCGGGTTTTGTGTTTTGGTTTTGGTTCTGCGGCCGTGTTTTGGATTCGGACGCGTTTTGGCAAAACCTCCCTGAAATTTTTTTGTCGGATTCGGGTGTGTTTTGGATTTACAAAAACCCCTCAAAAACAGCTTAAATCATAGAATTTGGGGGTCATTTTGATCCCATAGTATTATTAACCTCAATAACCATAATTTCCACTCATTTCCAGTCTATTCTGAACACCTCACACCTCACAATATTATTTTTAGTCCTAAAATTTGCACCGAGGTCGCTGGATGACTAAGCTAAGCGACCCAAGTGGCCGACACAAACACCTGGCCCATCTAGGAGTGGCACTGCAGTGTCAGACAGGATGGCAGATTTAAAAAATAGTCCCCAAACAGCACATGATGCAAAAAAAAAAAAGAGGTGCACCAAGGTCGCTGGATGGCTAAGCTAAGCGACCCAAGTAGCCTACACAAACACCTGGCCCATCTAGGAGTGGCACTGCAGTTTCAGACAGGATGGAAGATTTAAAAAATAGTCCCCAAACAGCACATGATGCAAAGAAAAAAAGAGGTGCACCAAGGTCGCTGGATGGCTAAGCTAAGCGACCCAAGTGGCCGACACAAACACCTGGCCCATCTAGGAGTGGCACTGCAGTGTCAGACAGGATGGCAGATTTAAAAAATAGGCCCCAAACAGCACATGATGCAAAGAAAAAAAGAGGTGCACCAAGGTCACTGGATGGCTAAGCCAAGCGACCCAAGTGGCCGACACAAACACCTGGCCCATCTAGGAGTGGCACTGCAGTGTCAGACCGGATGGCAGATTTAAAAAATAGTCCCCAAACAGCACATGATGCAAAGAAAAAAAGAGGTGCACCAAGGTCGCTGGATGGCTAAGCTAAGCGACCCAAGTGGCCGACACAAACACCTGGCCCATCTAGGAGTGGCACTGCAGTGTCAGACAGGATGGCAGATTTAAAAAATAGGCCCCAAACAGCACATGATGCAAAGAAAAAAAGAGGTGCACCAAGGTCACTGGATGGCTAAGCCAAGCGACCCAAGTGGCCGACACAAACACCTGGCCCATCTAGGAGTGGCACTGCAGTGTCAGACCGGATGGCAGATTTAAAAAATAGTCCCCAAACAGCACATGATGCAAAGAAAAAAAGAGGTGCACCAAGGTCGCTGGATGGCTAAGCTTAGCGACCCAAGTGGCCGACACAAACACCTGGCCCATCTAGGAGTGGCACTGCAGTGTCAGACAGGATGGCAGATTTAAAAAATAGGCCCCAAACAGCACATGATGCAAAGAAAAAAAGAGGTGCACCAAGGTCACTGGATGGCTAAGCTAAGCGACCCAAGTGGCCGACACAAACATCTGGCCCATCTAGGAGTGGCACTGCAGTGTCAGACAGGATGGCAGATTTAAAAAATAGTCCCCAAACAGCACATGATGCAAAGAAAAAAAGAGGTGCACCAAGGTCGCTGGATGGCTAAGCTAAGCGACCCAAGTGGCCGACACAAACACCTGGCCCATCTAGGAGTGGCACTGCAGTGTCAGACAGGATGGCAGATTTTAAAAATAGTCCCCAAACAGCACATGATGCAAAGAAAAAAAGAGGTGCACCAAGGTCGCTGGATGGCTAAGCTAAGCGACCCAAGTGGCCGACACAAACACCTGGCCCATCTAGGAGTGGCACTGCAGTGTCAGACAGGATGGCAGATTTTAAAAATAGTCCCCAAACAGCACATGATGCAAAGAAAAAAAGAGGTGCACCAAGGTCGCTGGATGGCTAAGCTAAGCGACCCAAGTGGCCGACACAAACACCTGGCCCATCTAGGAGTGGCACTGCAGTGTCAGACAGGATGGCAGATTTTAAAAATAGTCCCCAAACAGCACATGATGCAAAGAAAAAAAGAGGTGCACCAAGGTCGCTGGATGGCTAAGCTAAGCGACCCAAGTGGCCGACACAAACACCTGGCCCATCTAGGAGTGGCACTGCAGTGTCAGGCAGGATGGCAGATTTAAAAAATAGGCCCCAACCAGCACATTATGCACACATATGGATAGTATACTTGACGACACAGAGGTAGAGCAATGGACTACTGTACCATACTGCTATATATATACTGGTGGTCAGCAAAATTCTGCACTGTCCTCCTACTATATACAGCGCACAACTACAATGCAGCACAGATATGGATAGTATACTTGACGACCCAGAGGTAGAGCAGTGGACTACTGTACCGTACTGCTATATATATACTGGTGGTCAGCAAAATTCTGCACTGTCCTTCTACTATACACTGCGCACAACTACAATGCAGCACAGATATGAATAGTATACTTGACGACACAGAGCTAGAGCAGTGGACTACTGTACCGTACTGCTATATATATACTGGTGGTCAGCAAAATTCTGCACTGTCCTCCTACTATATACTGCGCACAACTAAAATGCAGCACAGGTATGGATGCATAGTATACTTGACGACACAGAGGTAGAGCAATGGACTACTGTACCGTACTGCTATATATATACTGGTGGTCACAGCAACATTCTGCACTGTCCTCCTACTATATACTGCGCACAACTAAAATGCAGCACAGGTATGGATGGATAGTATACTTGACGACACAGAGGTAGAGCAATGGACTACAGTACCCAGGGCCAGTTCCGGGGCTTCTTGCGACCCGGAAGGCATTAGGGGGCGTTGCTTCATACAGGGGGCGTGGTCAGCTACACCCCCTGTACTATAGTAGTATGTGCGGTGCGCGATGACGTCATTGCGCACCGCACAGCAAAGGTCCTCTCCACGAAGGAAAACTAAGCGTCTAGTTCCCTTCGTGGAGAGGACCTTTGCTGTGCGGTGCACGATGACGTCAACGCGCACCGCACATCATTACAGTAAAGGTCCTCTCCACGAAGGGAAACTAGACGCGTAGCGTCTAGTTTCCCTTCACAACGGGCAGCCGACGAAGGGAAACCAGACGCGTAGCGTCTAGTTTCCCTTCACAGCGGGACAGCGGGCAGCGGGGGGCACAGCGGATCTTGCCGGCGCCCTCTGGAAGGCGGCGCCCAGGGCAAAAGTCCTGCTTGCCCGTGGCAAGATCCGCTACGGACTGTACCGTACTGCTATATATATACTGGTGGTCACAGCAAAATTCTGCACTGTCCTCCTACTATATAGTACAATGCAGCACAGATATGGAGCGTTTTTCAGGCAGAGAACGTAGATATTTGCAGCACACTGAGCACAGATATTTGCAGCACACTGAGCACAGATATTTGCAGCACACTGAGCACAGATATTTGCAGCGCACTGAACACAGAAACTGAGAGAACGCAGCCACGTCCTCTCGCTATCATCTCCAAAGCACGAGTGAAAATGGCGGCGACGCGCGGCTCCTTATATAGAATACGAATCTCGCGAGAATCCGACAGCGGGATGATGACGTTCGGGCGCGCTCGTGTTAACCGAGCAAGGCGGGAAGATCCGAGGCTGCCTCGGAACCGTGTAAAATGGGTGAAGTTCGGGGGGGGTTCGGATCCCGAGTAACCGAACCCGCTCATCTCTAGTTGTTACCATATACGCAAATTAGGCAACTACCATGGCTAATTTTCTCAGGGAGCAACATAACCTGCTTTAATGCTATATTTATTTCATTTTTTCTTTTTCCATGATTGCTGTTTGATTTTATACCAAACACCTATACAGGCATGAATATGTGGGGCATACAATTACCTGTTTAGCAGGTATAGCACTATCAATGCCTAGGACAGTGAGCAAATAAATGTGCACATTTTGGGATCTATTTAAGAGGCAAAAGCCAGAATAAAAGGATCTTGGGAAGATTTATTAAGCCTGGGAAAGTTACTGTATAAACTTAAGTGGAAGGTGCTAACGCACGAGCCAGTCAGCTCCTTTTCAAACCCAGCCTGTAACATGGCAGCTAGGAGCTGATTGGCTGGTGCTTTATCACCTTCAACTTTATCACTTCACCAGGCTTAATAAAACTGCCCCTCTGTTACATATGTTTCCTATTTACAATCAGAGCTTTCTCCAACATTACCGTAGTTACCAGAGCTTTTAGTCATCCACATAGACATCTATGGAGATGGTAACAGTGAGCAACTCAATAAATAGCAAAAACTAATGCCAACTCCGGATGGGGAAATCTTATTAAACAGTTGAATCTTGTATCTGAACATTGGGGATCATTCCGAGTTGTTCGCTCGTTGCCGAATTTCGCAACGGAGCGATTAAGGCAAAAATGCGCATGCGCATGGTACGCAGTGCACATGCGCTAAGTATTTTAGCACAAAACTTAGTAGATTTACTCACGTCCGAACAAAGAATTTTCATCGTTGAAGTGATCGGAGTGTGATTGACAGGAAGTGGGTGTTTCTGGGCGGAAACTGGACGTTTTCTGGGAGTGTGCGGAAAAACGCAGGCGTGCCAGGAAAAAACACGGGAGTGTCTGGAGAAACGGGGGAGTGGCTGGCCGAACGCAGGGCATGTTTGTGACGTCAAACCAGGAACTAAACGGCCTGAGCTGATCGCAATCTGTGAGTAGGTCTGGAGCTACTCAGAAACTAAGAATTTTCTATTCGCAATTCTGCTAATCTTTCGTTCGCTATTCTGCTAAGCTAAGATACACTCCCAGAGGGCGGCAGCCTAGCGTGTGCAATGCTGCTAAAATCTGCTAGCGAGCGAACAACTCGGAATGACCCCCATTGTGCATCTCTAATGTTGTAAATGTACCTGAGCTGTTGCCAGTGAATGATAGATTCCTTTCTTTTCCAATAATTCAGAATGTGTTCCTTGCTCGGCCACAGCACCATTCTCTAGCACAACAATAAGATCCGCTGTCCAAATTGTACTCAGGCGATGAGCAATGACAATAGTGGTGCGTCCTTTACTGGCCTAGAAAGGGATATTATTGCTATTACTGAGTCTGATGATGCTTGAACCCACAAAACACGTTTGCCTCTATTGTACAGAGAGAATCATGTGACATCTGGAATTTCTGTCACATGACAGACATGGCGCTTGAAACTGTTACCTTATCTAGAGCCGCTTGTACAACAGATTCACTCTCAGTATCCAGAGCGGAGGTGGCTTCGTCCAGCAGAAGTATTTTAGGATTCCGTACTAAGGCTCTGGCTATTGCTATCCTTTGCTTTTGGCCACCGCTTAGTTGTGCTCCTCGTTCCCCAACTAGAGTCTCAAATTTCTAAAGAAATATAAGAAAATAAAAGGTAAACAGGAGAAGACTACACACTGCATATTTTTATTACTTGGAATCTCAGGAATAATCAGAGATAATGACAACATAGAGGGTGATTATATACAGTATGACTTATGAATGTGACTTCTCTGATCAGCACACTTTATAAAGCAATCAGTATGTATATACTCCAAGGGTGCGGATCATTAGATCGACACTGTCTAGGTCAACAATGTTTAGGTCGACCACTATAGGTCGACAGTCCCTAGGTCGACAGGGTCTGAAGGTCGACAGGGTTTCTAGGTCGACATGTCCACCTTTTGACCTGTCAACCTAGCACATGTCGACCTAGAAACCCTGCCGACTTTCAGACCCTGTCGACCTAGTGACTGTCGACCTATAGTGGTTGACCTAAACATTGTTGACTTAGACAGTGTCGATCTTCAGACCGGATCCCATATTCCAATAACAATGCAATACAGCAGGCCTGACCAACCTGTGGCTCTCCAGCTTTTGTGAAACTACAAGTCCCAGCATGCCCTGCCACAGTTTTGCTATTATGACATGTTAAAACTGTGGCAGTGCATGCTGGGATATGTAGTTTCACAACACCTGGAGAGCCACAGGTTGGCCAGGCCTGCAGTACATGGTCACTTTCTTAATGCGGCATTGTTAATTTAAACTGTGTATTGGCTGAGGATAAATAGTCTGTGGCCAAATGCAACATGATCTGAGGATGCTCAGAGTCAACTGCAGCCAAGTGTGTCCCTAAATGAGATTCTGGGGGGGAAATTTAATAGGGTCTGAGTTTGCCGGAGGTCCAGGATTTCGGTCGAGAATTTCCTGTATTTTAAATAGGTTGGTTTTGCCTTGTAAGTGATTGCCGCTTTAAAAATACAGGCATTCTCAGCCAACATCCCGGGCTTCTGGCAAATTCAGACCTAACACATTACCCCCTTGGCCTTCATACCCTCTTGTGGTAGACCGTGAACCCCAAACTAATACAAAATGGCTGCAGATTAGAATAAAGAGCTGCAATTTTTTATAATAAGATACCAGTTTTAAATGACCGCTATATAGCATGTGCTTTACAGCATAAATAAGAAATAAGTTTGACTTTTATGGTTGAAAATATGAACTAAAGTAAATAAATCCTAAAGTCTGACACAGTGCAAAAATGACATTTAGTGGTGAGTGTGCAAGAATATGATAAAGACAAAGAGGTGAGGCGGTCACGTTTCTGGGAGAGTCACTTGCTTTTCATAAGAACACACAGGAAACAACTGAATTCTGCAACTGATCTGACTTGGTGGAGATCAGATCTCAGCCTGTACTGCATTTTCATTATTCCTGTTACACTTTGGCAACTTTGTAAAAATAAAAAAAAGGTTAAACACATAAGGATGCCACATATAATGCATGCAATACTGATGTTCTCTATAAATGAGCAGTGCTACAAACAAACAAAAAATGCAAAGTGGTGATTCTAAAGTAGTAGGAATTTAGACATTTTTCTGGGCTCACTTTTATTTTGAGGACCATCTTAAAAAAGCTGTAATTAGGCATGTGGCACCCCGTACCCTGAGTGGAGAATATAAGTGCACCAGTGCAAGCCAAAGCGTTCTGTGATGCACATACAACCAGCTTTCGATTTGCAATGCATTACCTGTCAGTCAGCATAAACTATAAAGGCTCTTCTCCTGTCAGACTGCAGGTACTTACATCAGGTAGTGCCATAATGAAATCATAGGCATTGGCTTCTTTAGCTGCAGTTTCAATTTCTTCATCGGTCACATCCAACCTGCCGTATTTGATGTTCTGCTTAATGGTTGTTGCAAACAGGACCGGCTCCTGACTAACCACACCAATGAGTTCTCTGAAATACTGGACATTCAGAGACTGTATATCATGGCCATCAACCACTATCTGAAAAATAAGTTCAGGCAGAAGATCAGTGACCCACAAATATAAATTGGTAGCAAGATGAGTTTTTGTAATCAGTGGATGTTGAAATATAAGGTTCCTTATAAAATTAATGGATAAAAAATATTTACCATGCCTTGTTGTGGGTCATACAGTCTCTGCAGGAGCTGCACTGTGGTGCTTTTACCACATCCACTTTGTCCTACCAGTGCCACCGTCTGACCAGATTTAACCTTCAGGTTGAATCCTTTTAAAACCTTTAGACAAGTGGAATATAAAAAGAAACACACACATATCAGTAAGTAACATCCATTTGTAAAATACAATGATGCTGGTATTCGTAATTTAAAGTTTCTCTCCACCTTGTCATATATTTTACTGATGTGCCCCCAACTCTAACTGGGACCATGGAGATGTTTTTATTCCTAAAGTTTTCCATCTTCCCCCAATTTCACACATCTCTAGCCATAGAGAATTTGAAGTTGCGCTTTCTCAGAACTGATGGTACTCAGGACGCATCCTATACTATTAGTGGGGCATATTTTATGCCTTAGTTTTCACTTTGGCAGACAGGAACATATTTAGGTGTTTACTGTGCAATGTAGCAAACTACACCCACACATATACTGTGTACACACTAAATAAAGAGAGTCCTGATGGCTCTAAGCCAAGCAGAAATTTTATACAAAAAGATAAGCTTAATTGAATAAAATGGTGAGTCTGTGAGAGTTTAGACTTATATGATGCTTATTCCTTTGCCCAGTGATTCTCTAAAGAGTTTCAACTTCTCCATAATCCTTGGTGCACTTTTAGCAAGTGGGGTTGCCCCAAGGTTTGCCTCTAGTGGCTTAGTCGGGAGGGAACAGAGGGAATAAAATGTAAGAGCATAGGTGGCCATGCTGCTTTGAGGCTCAACACATCTTTTTGTTACACTCATTGCCCCCAACCGCTTCCGCTTAATAGCACATGGTTGTGGAGGAGTCGCTGACTATCTCTCTCATCATAGTCTCGGAGCAGAAAGTCAGATTAGTATGAGACTTCCTTGAGTTGCTATACATGAGACTTTAGTGTTCTTCTATTTGTCAATGAGTCCTGAGTCCTAGCGTGTCGTGACTGTAGGCTTATCTACCACTATGCGGACATTGATTCTAGTTTAAAAGTACTGTATATCACCTCTGTCGCGTATTTGTTTCTCAGCATATCGAATAATCTTATCAATCACTGTCAAATATATTACTAATATGTTTGTGGACCTTGTAGTAGACCAAACTGAGCTGAAATCTGTTTCTATGAGGCATGGGCACAGTTTTGATTGTTAGCAGCAGTGAAACACTTGTATTAGTGTGATAACATTACAAATTACAAATGTTAGCAATGCAATCATATTTTGGTCCTGAAACATACTGTAGAATAGAGGGTGGTCACAATACGGACGGCTACACCCCACCCCCCTCTAAATTCCGACAGTCGGCATTCCGACTACCAGGGATTATTCCCAGTTGTGGGTGTCCGCAGGTGGCTTTGTTGTGCTCGCCCCCCCCCCCCTTTTTTCGCAGGCATTCTGCTGCCGGGATCCCACGGTCGGTATGCTGACCGCCGGTATCCCCAGCATCGGTAAACCATACCCAACCCGAACAGACCACTAATTTAAATTTATAGTAGAATTTGCAAATGTTACATTTATTATTGAATAAAAAATATGTAATTATGACACCTGCTACTTGAGACAAATTACTTAAAATGTGTTTGGATGATTATGGCAAAATGAAGTAACTTTCCCATTTATTAATGTAATAATGCTGGAGTTATCACAGATATTTCCAGCAATTTACTAAGCTTTCCCTAATTACTGTCATACCCATAATTTTCTATTTGGATGGACATTGTGGCTATTTAATAACCTCTTCTCTAAGTCTAAGCTACAGTCAACTTCAGATGACATCAGTCGGCTTTCTGTATGGTGAGAGAGCTCTTCTGATCCCTCCCTAGTGGCCTGGAGCTCCTTCCCTCGCTCTTTGCAAAGATTTAGCTATGTGCTAAATACAATATCATGGTGCTAAATACAATATCATGGTGGGATCCGAGCCAGACTGTAAATTTCGAGCAAATGGATTACTATACTGTTTTCTGGTTACCAGGTCAGTATGTAATCAGGATGCTTGTGATCAGGATCCCGATGCTCACAATGCCCAAGGTGAGTATTAGGGTTAGTTTTAGGCTGCAGGAGGGGACAGTTAAGTTTAGGCTGTGGGAGGGGATAATTAGGGTTAAGGTGGGTACACACTGGCCGATATATCGGCCGTTCTATTGAACGGCCGATATATCGCGGGTCCGTCGGCCAGTGTGTATAGGCGATATGTCTGTGAACTCCGTCGTTCACAGACATATCGCGTCGGCCCCGCAGCACAGCCGACGGCCAATATATCTACCGATATATTGGTGCATCGCTGTGTGTGTACGGGCGACCAGCCGGCCGCCCGTACACATGCTGTGGCGGCCGGCGGTGATTGACAGCTGAACTGGGCGGACGTGTGTACACGCCCGTCCAGTTCATGACGTCAGTCCTCGACAGATCGGGCAGTGTGTATGCACAGCACACTGCCCAATCCGTCCATAGATATATCTATCAGTGTGTACCCACCTTTAGACTGCGGGAAGGGTGGGTTAGAATTAAAGGTAAGGGCAGGGTTAAAATACTCAACATGATCTGTCGGCATTCTGAGCATCGAGATTCTGACCAGTAGGATTTCTATACCAACCCACCAGGACAACATCTTGCTGGGCTACTTTGCAAATTGCCCCAAAGTAAGAGATGATATTCATTGGTGCAAATTTATGTTAGTAAATACAGGTATGTCCCTTAGTGCTTTACAGCAAAGCATCTATCAGACATGGGATAATACGTATTATTTTAAGACAATGGGGGTAATTCAGAGTTGACCGCAGCAGCAAATGTGTTAGCAGTTGGGCAAAAACCATGTGCACTGCAGGTGGGGAAGATATAACATGTGCAGAGAGAATAAGATTTGGGTGGCTTATTTTGTTTCTGTGCAGGGTAAATAATGGCTGCTTTATTCTTACACTGCAATTTAGATTTCAGTTTGAACATACCCCACCCAAATCTAAATCTCTCTGCACATGTTATATCTGCCCCCCCTGCAGGGCACATGGTTTTGCCCAACTGCTAACAAATTTGCTGCTGCGATCAACTCTGAATTACCCCCAATGTTACACAACATATCATAAAACAGTTCAATACTACTACAGTTTGAGTATCCCATGTCCAAAATGCTTGGGACCAGAAGTATTTTGGATATTGGATTTTTCAGTATTTTGGAATAATTACCATAATGAGACATCATGGCGATGGGACCCAAGTCTTAGCACAGAATGCACTTATGTATCATTTACACCTTATACACACAGCATGAAGGTAATTTTAGCCAATATTTTTCATAACTTGGGCCCTCATTCCGAGTTGATTGCTCGCTAGCTGCTTTTAGCAGCAGTGCAAACGCTAGGCCGCCGCCCTCTGGGAGTGTATCTTAGCTTAGTAGCAGAAGTGCGAACGAAAGGTTAGCAAAACTGCTCGTAAAAATTTTCATGCAGTTTCTGAGCAGCTCCAAACCTACTCCTACCTTGTGATCACTTCAGTCAGTTTAGTTCCTGCTTTGACGTCACAAACACGCCCTGCGTTCGGCCAGCCACTCCCCCGTTTCCTCAGGCACGCCTGCGTTTTTACCTGAGACGCCTGCGTTTTTTACCTGACACGCCTGCGTTTTTTAGCACACGTTTAGAAAACGTCCAGTTACCACCCAGAAACACCCACTTCCTGTCAATCACTCACCGATCAACAGAGCGACAGAAAAGCGTTGCTCGCCTTTGTGTAAAACTGCATAGTTTTGTGTGAAAGTACTTCGCGCGTGTGTACTGCGGCCCGTACGCATGCGCAGCAATGCCGATTTTTAGCCTGATCGCTGTGCTGCGAACAACGGCAGCTAGCGATCAACTCGGAATGAGGGCCTTTGTGCATTAAACAAAGTGTGTGTACATTGAGCTATCAGTCACACAATTCATTTATGTTTCATATACACCTTATACACACAGCCTGTAGGTCATTTAATACAATATATTTAATAACTTTGTCTATTAAACATAGTTTGTGTACATTGAGCCATCACAAAACAAAAGTTTACCTATCTTACTCTCACTCAAAAAATTCTGTAGTTCTGAATATTCCGTATTTCAGAATATTTGGATATGGGATACTCAACCTGCATAAATAATATAAAGAGTCATATCTGCAGTTGCTGTTTACGTGTATTCTCCACTTCTAGATTCTTAAGATGATGTGTAAGCCTAAGTAGACCATTTGACATATTAATTGATTTTTTGATTGATCAAATTGATCAGTGATTGTCATGACTGTGGTTTTTGTGAACCCGGTGGTAGTGAAGTCTGTGCGGGCTACTGGAGGACTATGTGTATATTAGGCTGGTCTGTAGGAATCAGTGAGAAGAAGGAGCAATCCCTGACCAGGGATCGAACCCGGGCCTCGGCAGAGGGAGCCGTATCCTGACCACTGGATCACCAGGGACTTGGTGTTGATAGTAGGATGGTGAATGTATTGGTGAGATTAAACTGGATATACTGTCACAGGAATAGGTGCTTGTGTACTCAAGGTTACTATGAAATAGGTTCTCTGGAGTTGCGCAGAACTGGGATGGTTACTGGCGAGATTGAGAACCGGACTGGTTACTGGTGAAACTGGGACTGGGCTGGTTACTGGCGAGATTGTAAGCCAGACTGGTTACTGGTGAGACTGGAACTGGGCTGGACACTGGCGAGATTGTGACACAGGCTGGTTACTGGTGAGATTGGAACTGGGCTAGTACCGGATAAAACTGAAAATGCAAATGTAAGTAGAACAATGACTGTAGCTGTGACTTTAAGGCAAGGCTGAAGAACACTGTGGCTGTGTCTTTAAGACGAGACTGAAGAATACTGTGGCTGTGGCTTTAGGACGAAACTGACAAATACTGCAACTGTGGCTTAAGACGAGACTGTAGAATACTGCAGCTGTGGCTTTAAGACGAAACTGGATAAATACTGCAGCTGTGGCTTTAAGATGAGACTGCAGAATACTGCAGCTGTGGCTTTAAGATGAGACTGTAGAATACTGCAGCTGTGTCTTTAAGACGAGACTGTGGAATTCTGCGGCTATGGCTTTAAGACGAGATGAATACTGGATATCAATGGTAACACAACTGTAATCCAGACTGGGTAACAAAAGAGCAGAGTTTTACAGGAACCAAAGTACAAGTGTTACCTTGAGGGGGCTCAGCTTCTAAGCTCACACATAGCTGAGTGTGTGACACAAGGAACTGGCAGAGTCTGCAACTCAAGTCTCCTGACTTATACTTCCTGGTCCTTGGTGATTTGTGAGCAGAGTCAGGTGATTCAGAGAGTCTTAGGCTGGAACAAGATTGGACAGCTCTGGGTCAGGTGATCAGACACTGTCACATGAGTACTCCAGACTAGGCTCTGATGTGGAGTGAGGCATAGCAGGCCTAAAGAACACTGAAGCCTGAACTTCTGCAAATGAACAGAGGATGCTGGCTTTTAGGCCTAAACTGCAGATTGCTGAATTCAGAGTCACACAGAAGGTTAATCACCACAGGTGGAGCTCGTTAACTCTGCACTCAGGAAACTCATGGTACTGACAAGCCATTTATCCCAGTGAGCAAAAAGACACAGGATCCAGGACAGATGGCAGAGGTAAGTCACCCAATATGAAAACTACAATGAGGATCGTGACAGTGATACAATGAAACTGGAAATCATCATATAACATCTCTTACCTGAACCTTTGGTCTTGAGGGATAACAGAAATGCACATTTTGAAATGCAATATTTCCCTTTAAGTGATCCGGCTTGTAACCCTCGGTTGAAAAGCTGTTTATTGTTGATGTCTACAGTTGTAATGAATATATATAAATATTAGCAAAATGGTTATGTACAAAACATACTATCAGAGATAGCTCTTCCTTCCAGCTAAGAGAACACATAATCAACATCGCTTTCGGTACCCAAATTAGAACCAGATTTAAAGATGTCAATGATCAGGAAAGTAAAAGCCAGTACACACTACAGAGATGTGTACTAAGCGAGAGGGGGCACTCATTTCACCCAGCGGGTGCAGGCCAATTTAACATCGGCGATAGCGACGCGCGGGGCAGCGCATCGCTATCGCTGGGGTGCATACACATGAGAGTTCCATGCTTAAAATCTAAGCAATCTAGTCAGATTGCTTATATTTGAAGAATGGATCTCTCCATGTGTACCACCCTTAAGACTGCATTTCCAATCATTTCCAATTTATTTCATTAACCTAAAAAATATAATGGGATCCACATAAAAATATAGGGGGTAATCCAGACCTGATCGCTAGGCTGCATTTTCCTACAGCCTGCGATCTGGTCCAGACTGCGCATGCGTATGTACCGCAATGCACAGGCGCTTAGGACGACTGCACCGGGCATCGGTGCCTAGCAACGGGATGGTGCGAAAAAAGCGAACACACAGGTGATCGTAAGGAGCTTGACAGGAAGAGGGTGTTTGTGGGTGGCAACTGACCGTTTTGTAGGAGTGTCCGGGAAAACGCAGGAGTGACCAGATGTTTTGAAGGAGGGTTTCTGACGTCAGCTCCAGCCCTGATCATGGCAGTGGCTGAGTAAGTCCTGGGCAGTGCAGAGACTGCAAAAACTGATGTTTGTGCAAGTCTCCAATGAATGCAATCGCACATCTGTACAAAGGTAATACCCTCCCCCTGTAGGCGCAACTACCTGATGGCAGGGATGCAAAAACGCACAATAGCGATCAGGTTTTTAATTTGAAACATTTACAACTACAATGCATATGTTAAAGTTACCACAACATTAGCTAAATGTAATACTCTCCGTGCAGGAATTTTGTGTGAGTCTGCCCGTTTTTTTAAAGCAGCAATCATTTACAATGCAAAAAAACCTGGTTTTGCATTGTAAATGATTGCCGCTTTAAAAAAATGGGCAGACTCACACAAAATTCCCCAAACTCTGGAACTCTGAGTCTAATACATTTATCGTCATGGTGTAGTTATGACTGAATACACCTAGATTTTAATTGTTGTGCTATCTGTGTTAGAGCACAATAAAACTGTAAGGAATAATGGAAATACAATTTTCTTTGCAATAAAAAATCAGTACTCTAAGAGGAAATTTAATGTTTCAAAGTCACATTAATTGAAAAGGCAAAACCAAGCTTGTCTTGCTTTTTAAATTGTTGCCACTTTAAAACAATGGGCAGGCTTGCTGGGAACCCACTGATGCCTGCCAGCCACAGGCTACTACATTAACCCCTATGTCTTACCTGATCAATGATATTAAATATGTTGTAAGCAGCTCCTCTTGCCACAGAAAATGCGTCAAAGTGAGAAGCCGCCTGGCCAATGCAATAACTGCTGAGAGTAATGCTGAAGAAGACCTGTAAGGACCGAATTAAATTTACCAATGATGGTAAAAATTAATCACAAATGTAAAACTGTGCACTGTATGTAGTTTTTAATGTTCCACCAAATGAAATTAGAAGCCCACGTAGCGGTGTCTAGAAAATGTGATGTTTGTTATTTAAAAAAAGAATATAAATTTTTATATATATATATATATATATATATATATATATATGTAGGAGTCCCTGTACTCTCACACAACTCAGCCAGCAACTGGGGTGCCAATCAAAGTCCAACCCACTCAGAGGTGGGACCTATATATATATAGCAAACATGTAGAATAAAGCAGCGGCACTCGGAGTCTGTTAATACCCAAAACTGTATTTCACGAGAAAAATTCTCCAACGTTTCGGGGCTTCCTGGCCCCTTTGTCAAGGTGAATGAGTATATGGGGTATATTCAATAACTGTCTGAAGCTGCCGTCTTGTCGGGAAGACAACAGCTTCCGACAGGTTTAGGTCGGAAGGGGTTCCGACCTATTCATTACGGCAACATTTATTCCGACAAGTCGGGAAACCCAAGTTGTCGGAATGCTGTCGGAATGCACGCTGATCAGCGTGCATTGTCGGGAGCGGGGCCAAACCCGACAGGTTTTAGCCCCGTTTCCAACAATCTCTATCCGACTTTAAAAAAAGTCGGATTGAGATAAGTGAGCTGAGAGCAGGAGACGGGGGAGCAGCTGGGAGAGCAGGGACCCAGCGGCAGCGTCCACCCGGCTCCAGCAAGCAATGTCCCGCTTGCTGGAGCCGGGTGGACACTGCCGTGAGCCTCCACTGCTGCAGCCGCTGCTCCCTCCATCTCCTCCCCCGTCCGCTCCGTCTCCTCCGCTGCTCCCCCCCCCCTCCCGGCGCCACAGACATCTCACCTCCGGCGCCGCTTCACCCCCGCTCCGGTGCCGCTGACCGCTCCCCTCTCACTCTCGGCGCCTCTGGTCACTCCCCCCTCACTCCCGGCACCACTGACCACTACCCCCTCACCCCTGGTGCCGCTGACAGCTCCCTCTGCCGCTGTTGTCGGTGCACCCGCAGAACTGACAGCAGCAGCAGGTCAGGAAACAGGGAACGGCCAAATTCGACAGTCGGATTTGTCCATTCTGACAACTGCATGTTGGAATGGACCCGACTCTTATTGAATATACCCCTATATATATAGCAAAACAAGAGACCTTGGGAATCTTTACAGCTCATTTTTCAGATAATTTTATACACAAACAATTCTGTTATCTTCCGTATATATGTAGCCACTATCTTCCGTATTTATGTGGCCACTATCACTTCCAATAATCACGTCCGTGAAATATATGCAGTCCAATCACAGTGAAAGTTAAATATGAAAAAAAATATTAAAAAGACTTTAAAAAAACCATAAAATTTACTTTTCTTTGCTCTAGACAATACAAATCTAAGCAGGTATCACAGTTCGGCATTAGATTTCAAACAAGGAGTTATCTCACCGGACCTCCCGGACACCAAATTTAAGCACGGCATTCCCCCTCCGAGAATATAGCCTACTACCCGGAGCTGTGCACTTGAGGGCTTTTCTGCCGTTGGTCGTCCACCGGCTCTCTGTCTCGAGACCAGACCCCTTGTGCCGCTGATTCTCCCGCTGTTTTTGCATGTTTTTTACAAATTAATTTAAAATGTTAAACTTACCACAAGAGTATCTCCAATGGTATATCCTTCGCCTCCCAGTATTAATGTTGTACCATACCAAAATCCAAGGCCATATGTGGTATATAAAAAAAAAAACGTAACACCAGCTTCCACTTGAGAAGCAATAGCCTTTCTTATACCAATTTGTTTGGCCTCTCCCAAATTGTTTGTGTACCTGAAAATATAGAAATGGACATAAGTTGCAATAGCCATCAATGGTTTGTCAACGATGATTGATGGTTTTGCAACTGATGGTGGAGGTCTGATATTTCTCTGTTGATGGCAGAGATGTGGCAGTGTTGTTGGTTATTTTATTTATTTTTGCACAGTGCTTTGATGCACCCTCTTCCCTGATTGGCCCACCATTTCCATTTACCCAGAGTATTGATGCCTATCAATGGTTTTCTGTCTATGGTTTCCTGATGAACCTGCCTATGACACTTCTATTTGTGAATCTGTTGATGTAACTAGCATTTACCCGTGGCTTCACTCGTGTGGATGTCCGCTATTGCTCTGCGGGACATTGTGATGTATATTTTATATTGTACACATTGATTAAAAAATTTCCTTATAAACAAGGGGCCTAATTTAGACCTGATTGCAGCTGCAAATTTTTTAGCAGTTGGGCAAAACCATGTGCATTGCGGGGGGGCAGATATAACATGTGCAGAGAGAGTTAGAGTTGGGTGCGGTGTGTTAAAACTGAAATCTAAATTGCAGTGTAAAAATAAAGCAGCCAGTATTTACCCTGCACAGAATCAATATAACTCACCCAAATCTAACTCTCCCTACAGTGCACATGGGCCCTCATTCCGAGTTGTTCGCTCGCTAGCTGCTTTTAGCAGCATTGCACACGCTATGCTGCCGCCCTCTGGCAGTGTATCTTAGCTTAGCAGAATAGCGACCGAGAAATTAGCAAAACTGCTACTGAATAATTCTTTGCAGTTTCTGAGTAGCTCCGGACCTACTTCTAGATTGCGATCAGCTCAGTCCGTTTAGTTCCAGGTTTGACGTCACAAACATGCCCTGCGTTCGGCCAGCCACTCCCCTGTTTTTCCCTGACACTCCTGCGTTTTTTTGTAAACGCCGGGAAAATGCTGAGTTGCCGCCCAGAAACGCCCCTTTCCTGTCAATCATTTACCGAACAGCAGTGCGACTGAAAAGCGCCGCAGAAGCCACAGCAAAACTGCCAAGTTTTGTGTTAAATAACTAAGTGCATGCGCATTTTGCAACAAATCGCAGCATAGCAAAAATCGTCAATGAGCGAACAACTCGGAATGACCCCCATGGTTTTTCCCAACTGCTAACAAATTTGCTGCTGCAATCAACTCTGAATTACCACCAATGTTTCCATTTCTTCCTTCAAGGATTAAAACAAAAAGATGCTTGGGGCTTCTAACTCGTGAGCAAGCCACATAAGGCTGCCCAGGGGAGAAGCAACTGGTCCTGAGATCTACGCCTGCGGCCCTGAGCATTTGCCCCTGAGACTTTTCGAGACTAGCGAAGCAGACACTTACAGGAAACAGTATGTGCTTGAACTAAACACTGTTGGGGATAAAGTGTATACGTGGTATAAACACAGTTTCACCTGCGCCATATCCCGTTAGAGTCTCGACCTCAATAAGGTTCCTCTGCAGAGCAGTCACTTTGAGTCAGGCTCCGTACATAACTTGAGCGCAGTCAAGTTCCGCTGAAGCTTGCTCAGAACAACTTACTATATTTATATACATATAGTCATTTTGGACTTGAGGAGCCTGCACACTGCATGCATTTCCTTTATTGCTCCTCTTCCTGATGTCACATCAAGATCATACGTACCTCAGTTTTTTTCTGTCTCACTAAGATATACAATAGTGAAAATGCGATCCAAATTTATCCAGTAGTTTTTGGCTGATGCCAGAATGACAAACATACAAAATGTCCTAATTTTTTTTTTTATATGTCTCCATACTTCATAAATAATCCCTAGTAGTATATTTTTCAAAACAATTGCTATGTAGACACATTCCTTACAGTTTAATTATATGTAAAGATAGAAAATATAAAAAAGGTCCAAAACCTTTTCATTTCTTTCTCTTGTCCTCCGAATGCCACCACTGTCCGTATTGAGGAGAGAACTTCTTCAGCCACGGCCCCGGCTTTTGCATAAACTGAAAGCTCCTTGATTGTCAGTGATACCACCATCTAAGGGATTACAGCGGATAAGCGTGGCATGACCAGTGTGAATTTAAGAATCAGATAACAAGGAGCACAACACATGGAGATTTCAATATATGTTAATATGCGTTTCTGTCTACTCTAGAAGACGTTTAATCATCTCAACAAACATTTCTGGTAAGTACAACCTTCCACTGATAGACCTCAAGAAGTGTTTTCCAGCAGTTATAATTTTATACTGCACATAAATCATACAGACAAAAAGAACATATTTAAAAGCATTTTCATTTTGTTTATAACCATTACTCAGTAGATATACAGTAGTTCTAAAATGCTTCAAATCCCAGAAACATTACAATTCCAGGTTTAGGAGACCTCTAAGCACTATCTGCAAATGTACTAAAGGGTAGGTTTATGGAGTGGAGATGTAATCAATCACATTCTAGCTATTATCTTCTATGGTATCCGGACTATACAGTAGCTCTACACTAAAAAGATCTACAGTCAATAGATCGACCACTAATGGTAGACATGCATTAGGTCGACAGGGTCAGAAGGTCGTCATGATCAAAAGGTCAACATGACAATGGTGGACACATATCATAGACACAAGGTTTTGATTTTTTTACTTTTTCATACTTTACCATCCAAGTGGATTTCCACTAGGAGTAGTATCCTCTGCCAAGCGCAGCAGTTGCGGAGCGAGGCACTTTGCTCGAAGCATGGTGAGCGAAGCGAGAGGATGCAGTACACTAATGGGGCTTATTTGTATCAGAAAAGTGACAAAACACCCCCCCCCCACCCAAAAAAAAAAATTGTCTACATTTTTTTGTGTCAACAGTTTCCATGTCAACCTTTTGACCCTGTTGACCTTTTCTACTGTCTCCAAAAAAAAAGAAGTAAAACCTCTGTGTGGGGGCACTCTCAAATTATGTTTTTTTGTTAAAACTTAACTTTTAATAATTCTAGTAAAATACTGAGAATAAAGAAAATATAAACTGATTGTATGAGAGAGAATCACAGCTATAATCTTGAGTATTGTAACTAGAGAAGAGGGAACTCTTTTGTCCCTCTCTCATATAATAATCTTTATATTATCTTTATTCTGAGTCTTTTACTAGAATTATTAAAAGTTATGTTTTAACTAAAAACATAATTCGAGAGTTTTTTGTGTGTGTGCTGTAATGTGTGTTAGCTTGTGGCGGCCGGGCCATTTCTGTCTGGGCGTCAGG
This sequence comes from Pseudophryne corroboree, assembly GCF_028390025.1. Classification (NCBI taxonomy): domain Eukaryota; kingdom Metazoa; phylum Chordata; class Amphibia; order Anura; family Myobatrachidae; genus Pseudophryne; species Pseudophryne corroboree. The sequence goes on along the minus strand of NC_086448.1, from coordinate 142,761,186 downwards.
CTGTGCACAAGATCGCTCAATGGGCCTAATTCAGACGTGATCGCTTCTGTGCATTTTCGAACAGCGGGCGATCAGGTCTGAACTGCGCATGTGCCGCAGTGCGCATGTGCATGCCTGAAAGCCGATGGTCATCTCAGCCCAATTAGGTCTGAATTAGGCCCAATGTTTGCGAGATCTCTCACATGCACAGAGGGAGATAGCTAGAAGGTAAGACACAGCGTATTGGCACTAGGCTCTTGCACTGTGGGTCTTGCACGGATTGGAGGGGGGGGTTTCTCTCTTCCACTCCACTGGCGGCATAAAATGTTCATGCATCTTGACGTTAATGTTCTTGCTTCACATTGAAAAGAGTCGTAGAAGGAAGAGCTATTACAGCACATTAAGTGCTGTTTTAGTACATGTCTCCTACAAAAATATAATGACCACCCCTATTAGGTAAGGTTCCTTCATCATTTGAACCTCTGCAGTGCTCATAATGAGTCCATTCATCTTTAGCAGCAAAGGGGTTAATATATTTTCAATCTCATTTGTTAGGACAATGGAAAATAAAAATGACAACTATTTCCTATTTGCTCTTAGCATCTAGTACAAGTTGCTTATCATCTACATGAGGAGCTACAGTACACACATTTTCTAAATATCCCAAGCACTGACAAAGTATTCAACTGCTTAAATAGTCAACAAAATTGTGTGTATTACATAAAGTAATTACACAGTGGCGCCAAGAGGGGGAGGGAGCGGGTACTCTTTACCCGGGCACGGGCCTGTTGGAGGCTCATTGTAGGCAGAGGTACAAAGAGGGTCATTCCAACCCGATCGCTCGCTGCAGTTTGTTGCAGTGCAGCGATCGGGTCAGAACTGCGCATGCGCCGGTGCCGCAGTGTGCCGGCGCATGGCAGCCGTCGGTACCTAGCGATCGCCTCTGAGACAGAGGTGGTCACTGGGCGGGAGGGGGCTGAACGGCGACGCGGTCCGGGGGATCGGTCCGGCCAACGCAGGCGTGGCCGGACCGTTGGGGGGGGGGGGGTCCGCGGCGGCTGCTTGACGTCACACGCAGTCGCTGCGGGCCGGGGAGTGATGAGTAGCTCCCGGCCAGCATACTAAAGCTGCTCTGGCCGGGAGCTACTCTTGAAGTGCAAAGGCATCGCCGCTGTGCGATGCCTTTGCACATCTGCGGGAGGGGGGGCGGCACTAACATGCAGGGCGGACTAGCCCTGTGCTGGATGTCCCCCCACATGTCAGTGTGAATGATCGTAGCTGTGCTAAATTTAGCACAGCTACGATCAACTTGGAATGACCCCCTAAGAGTGGGGAGAGAGTGGAGTGTCCGCAGAAGCAGCAGCCTATCTTCCCAGCCCAGTACATATGCTGCAGTGTGCTGACGAGAGAGACAGCTGCTGCAGCGGTCATTCCTCTCTCACCCTGAATGCTGCATGATGTGCGGGTCTGATTGCACCTACCCGCTGCCTTGTACCTGCCATCCGTGCCCATCTGCTCCCATGCCAATTGCCAATGCGCCCCCCCATGTCCAGCGCATGTGGCCGCACAATTACTTTGCAGCTGCACAATCACTGATATTTTAAAACATTTCATGAGGAGGGGTGCTGGCCACACCACCCTGCATTGGCCATGTTCCCGTATTAGCTGAGCCTGGAACCCATGTAATTACATAAATTGTTACAGGCAGTCTTTTATATTATAGGCTCTAACTCAATTTTCAGACTCATAAGTAATTATTTGAAGGGTTTTTTTTATACAAGCTTAAAAACTTTTTTGCATAGGTATTAAAAACCATGGCCCTCATTCCGAGTTGATCGCTCGCAAGGCGAATTTAGCAGAGTTACACACGCTAAGCCTACGCCTACTGGGAGTGTATCTTAGCATCTTAAAATTGCGACCAAAGTATTCGCAATATTGCGATCACAAACTACTTAGCAGTTTTAGAGTAGCTCCACACTTACTCTGCCTGTGCGATCAGTTCAGTGCTTGTCGTTCCTGGTTTGACGTCATAAACACACCCAGCGTTCGCCCAGACACTCCCCCGTTTCTCCGGCCACTCCTGCGTTTTTTCCGGAAATGGTAGCGTTTTCAACCACACGCCCATAAAACGCTGTGTTTCCGCCCAGTAACACCCATTTCCTGTCAATCACACTACGATCGCCGGAGCGAAGAAAAAGCCGTGAGTAAAAATCCTATCTTCATAGCAAAGTTACTTGGCGCAGTCGCAGTGCGAATATTGCGCATGCGCACTAAGCGAAATTTCACTGCGATGCGATGAAAAATAACGAGCGAACAACTCGGAATGAGGGCCCATGTGCGGTGGAAGTTCCAAGTTCACACAGATGAAAGATATTTCTCGAACAATTGGCTTTCAGCTAGCCACTACCAGCAAAAATTGAAACTTTTTTTATTTTTTATGGTGTGTGTCTGAATGAAAGCTGTTAATAAGAAGACTAAAGAACAGTCCAAAAAATACAAAATAATGTTATAGACATGTATGGGATAGGAAAATGCTTCAAAATAATAGCAACGTGCTTGGATATACCAGGGAGTACTTTGGATCAATTGTGAGGAAAGGCTACATTGCACAGTACCATCCAGTCACTGCTTATAAAAAGCAGTCCCTCAAAACTTCAGAGCTAGAAGGAGTTTTGTGGGGGAGGCCACAGTGAGGCCAACTATCACTTTGCAGCAGCGACGTGCGGTGGGAGAGGCAGGTGAGGCAGAGCCTTTCCTGTCATACTAACATTTGCTTATGCTGGTGTTTTGGGGTGCCACACCCTGCACCTAGATATAGCGCTAGGGACCCCAAATATACAGAGACGCCTTGATGCAGTTTTGGGGATTATTCACACATTTGCGCAAATATGTGTAACGAAGATCTCTGAATTCTATTATCATGTGGAATTTATATCTGGTTACGGTTATCATTCCGGGTGCTGGGGGAAACAGATGCCTTATTTTCTTGCTTAGAAATACCCCTCCCTTTCGAGCACCTGAATGATATCACTAAGCTAATTGAGCATCTACCAATATATATGTTTTGTTGTGAGAGGCAGAGAGGTTCCTGCATTAGAAGGAGGTGCAGGCCCTGACATGCCACATGGAGCATTATGGGGTTGCTCCAAGGTAGGTAGCTCTTAGCTTAGACATATTGTAGTAAGGAGCCATTATCATGTGGCTCCTTGCTTGTTAATCTTAGACCCAGATTGGGGTAATGGGGGTGTGAGGTGTGGTGCCTCTGGACTGGCTGAGCTGGATGGCCTTAGTGTGGCATACCTTTACATTCTATTAACACTTTTCACTTATTAATTTTTTAACACTATTTCTCTATTTTGAGTGCATTTCATTTTTGTATCACTTTCTCTATAGCTTCGGCTTCCTAAATACTAATTTATTAACACTATAGTTTTTTCACTGGTATGCTACGCTAGGCTTTCTGGCTTATGCTGGTGTTTTGGGGTGCCACACCCTGCACCTAGATATAGCGCTATGGACCCCAAATATACAGAGACGCCTTGATGCGGCTTTGGGGCTTATTCACACATTTGCGCAAATATGTGTAACGAAGATCTCTGAATTCTATTATCATGTGGAATTTATATCTGGTTACGGTTATCATTCAGGGTGCTGGGCGAAACAAATTCCTTTTTTTCTTGCTTAGAAATACCCCTCCCTTTCGAGCACCTGAATGATATCACTAAGCTAATTGAGCATCTACCAACATATATGTTTGTTGTTGTGAGAGGCAGAGAGGTTCCTGCATTAGGAGGAGGTGCAGGCCCTGACATGCCACATGGAGCATTATGGGGTTGCTCCAAGGTAGGTAGCTCTTAGCTTATACATATTGTAGTAAGGAGCCATTATCATGTGGCTCCTTGCTGGTTAATCTTAGACCCAGATTGGGGTAATGGAGGTGTGAGGTGGGGTGCCTCTAGACTGGCTAAGCTGGATGACCTTAGTGTGGCATACCTTCACATTCTATTAACACTTTTAACCTATTCATTTTTTAACACTATTTCTCTATTTTAATTGCATTTTATTTTTGTATCACATTCTCTATAGCTTCGGCTTCCTAAATACTAATTTATTAACACTATAGTTTTTTCACTGGTATGCTATGCTGGGCTTTCTGGCTTAAGCTGGTGTTTTGGGGTGCCACACCCTGCACCTAGATACAGCGCTAGGGACCCCAAATATACAGAGACGCCTTGATGCGGCTTTGGGGCTTATTCACACATTTGCGCAAATATGTGTAACGAAGATCTCTGAATTCTATTATCATGTGGAATTTATATCTGGTTATGGTTATCATTCAGGGTGCTGGGGGAAACAGATGCCTTTTTTTCATACTAACATTTGCGTCAGAGTTTTGACTATATAAAGTATATGAAAAATATAAAAAATATGTTTGAAATTGTTATGAACACTAGCCAGTTATCTGGGTTATCAAGTGGTGCCAGGTGACGCTCACGCATCTACCCCTTGCCCAGCAGTCTTTTAGTCTACTGCAATGCTAGACTTCACCTATAGCAGCCGCCTTTCCAGGGTGAATTAGGTCCAGCCCAAACTCAGATGCCTGCAAGTCTTATGTAAGGACAAAGCGACTATTAGAGGCTGGGCAAGAATAAATGCAGTACAGTGAGACGTCACTGGACAAAACCTTGACAACCCTGCCCAATACTCAGACCGGGGTGTAAACAAATTGTATGTAGGTGCAATAATGCACAGGGTGATATAATAGCAAACACTCAGAGAATACAAAATGCAACAATGTACAGGGTGGTACAGTAATGAAAACTAATGAAATGTAAATGCAACAATGCACAGGATGATAAAAGCAATTTAGCCAGATATAAATGCAACAATGCAAAAGGTGGCAACAATAATGAAATGTAAAGGCAAGAGCCTGTGTGGAATTTCCACACAAAACCTGAACTTAAGGCTAGCTGGATCAAATCAGGAAAATGATCTTGACAGGTTATCAGAATCTCAGGAGTTCACAGGGCTGACAGGTTTTCAAATATAGCAGGAACTATCACCAGCGATCAGGAAGTGAACTGGAAGTGAATATAAATGCCCTCCAACCAATCAGGAAGGTAATGACATAACACAGTGCAGCTGTAAACACAAAGCAACAGGGATCGCCATCTACCTCCGGCGTCCCTGCTGTTGCTAGGTGTAAGGCGGGGACAAAGAGGCATTTTGCCTGGCATCCGGCCGGTGCTAGGTGCCAAGCGGGGATCAGTGGGAGGCATAGCATCCCGGCTCCCAGGCAATGGCCAGGACGCGCGTCTCCCCACAGCCAGACCACAACTGCTGACAGTACCCCCGCCCTTGAAGTTGGGTTAAGAAACCCCCAGATCCTGGTTTCCAGGGAAACTTTGTAAATAAAAGTATTTTTAGTCTGGAAGCATGGAGATCTCTCTCAGGAATCCATGCCCTCTTCTCAGGACCATAGCCCTTCCAATGGACCAGAGAGTGATCCTGACCACAAACAAACTTGGAATCTAATATCTTCTCCACCACATACTCCTGATGTCCATGAACCAAGACTGAAGCAGGTCTGCTCATCCTTCTGGCCCAAAACCTACAGGAGACAATTGCAGGTTTAAGCAAGGAACAATGCAAAGTGTTATTAATTTTTAGGGATCTGAGTAACTGCAAACGGAAAGCCACAAGATTGACTTGCTAAATGATTTAAAATGGACCAATATAACTAGGCCTCAACTTCTGGGATGGCTGTTGATGTTTAATGTTCCGAGTAGAAAGCCACACCATGGTTCCCGTTTTGAACGTATACTGTCTCCTAAATTTATCAGCAAACTTCTTAGCCCTGACCGCAGAAATCTCCAATACTTGATGTACCTTCTTCCAAATCTTCCTAAAATGTGAGACAGTAAAAGGAAGATGAATCTGCTTGCTGAGAATGAATGAAAGTATTCAATTTGGTATGCAGATCTCTTCTAGGGGTGGACTATTCCACCGTGGGTAATCCTACGCAGTGCGCCTTAGATGGCTGCCGCACCTAGTACCTTGTGAGGGTGGAATACACAACCCCTGGAGGTTATTACCCAAAATGCCTACACCAATCATGCATTAGAAACATAGAAACATAGAATTTGTCGGCAGATAAGAACCACTTGGCCCATCTAGTCTGCCCCTTATTTTTTTTTTTTATCACTAACCTTATTTGATCCTTATTTCTTTGTAAGGATATCCTTATGTCTATCCCATGCATGTTTAAATTGCTCTACTGTCTTAGCCTCTACCACCTCTGATGGGAGGCAATTCCACTTGTCCACTACCCTTTCTGTGAAATAATTTTTCTGCAAATTTCCCCTGAACCTCCAATTATTCTTTCTGTGTATTGTTTGTCTGTGTGGTTAGTCTTTTGATGTAATACTTAAATCTTCTGTATTATGTGCATTGTTTGCAGCACCGAGTTAGCGCTGCAGATGGCTGCCTTGGTGCTGCTCTGCCAAGCTGCCTTCATTTTTAGTCTTACATGTATAATATGTCTAATATGTCGAGTCTTTTGTACAGTTGCAATGTGCAGTATGAACTCATATGTGTAATGTTTGTAATGTATGCTACGTTTTTCCCCCTTCTTATGTTACATATTCCCCATTCCTGTTGCTGCCTGGTGATGCATTGTACCACAAAGAATTCCTAGTGTACGCGAGTACACCTGGCCAATAAAGCTGATTCTGAAAACACAAAAGAATGGAGACTTGGAAGGCAGATGATCAACCCAATCGTTCTGACACTTGGAGAGGTAACATTGTAGATATTGTTCAAGGGAGTGATTTACACATTCAGTTTGCCCATTGAACTGTGGGTGGTAACATGAAGAAAGACTGAGGCTAATTCCTAACTCAGAACAAAAAGCCCTCCAAAAACAAGCAATAAATTGGGTCCCCATATCAGAGACAATGTCCTGAGGTAAACCATGAATTCCGAAGATATGAAGGATGGATAAGGTGGCAAGATCCTTGTCACTAGGCAGTTTATTCAAAGGGATGAAATGAGCCATTTTACTAAAATGGTCAGCAACCACCCAGATGACCAAACATTTTGAGGATTTTGGCAGATCCACAATAAAATCCATGGATAAGTGAGTTCGTGATTTTGATGGCACAGACAAAGGTAACAACTGCCCTGCAAATAGAGCATGAGGGGGTTTGTTTTTGGCACAGACAGCTCATCCTTTTACATATTCTTGTACATCCGAGTTGATGGTCATCCACCACATGGAGCGTGAGTGAAGACCCAATGTCTTAGAAATTTCTGGATGTCCAGAAGTCTTACTGGAGTGGAATTGGGACAAAACACCGGTCCTGAGATTTTCTGGTACAAACAGAAGTCCAGGGGGAGTTCCGGATAGAGCTTGAGTTTGAACTACTTGAATGTGTGATTCCAAATGCCTCAAAAGATTGACAACAAAACATTCAGAAGAAATAATAGGCACAGGTAACTTGACACCCTATTGATTAGAAACAAAGCTACATATTTCTAGAGATGCGTGGGTTCGGCTCTCAGAGAACCAAACCCCCCCGAACTTCCGATTCCGAGCTGGGAACCAAGTCTGGCTTGGGACTTCCCACCAGACTCGGAAACCAGAGTGAGTCAAAATGGCATCATCCTGCTGTTGAATTCTCATGGGTTTTGGATTCCATATAAAAGTCTGAGCGTCGCCGCCATTTTCACTCCAGACTTGGAGAGTGAGGGAGACAGACCTCTGTCTCTCTGTGGGTTGTGGCATTGGGTGGGATCAGTGTGTGCTCTGTACGGTTGCTGTTCCTGTCACTGTGGTGTCCATATGCTGTTAGTGGTGCTGTCCTGGCTGTCACTGGAGTTTCCTGTGCTGTTAGGAGTGCTGCAGCTGTACATGTGTGTTGCTGTCCTGGCTTTCACTGTGTACAGGGGCAGGACACTTTCCTCCAGTATGCTGCAAAAATTCAGGAATGCTGCTGTTAAAATAAAAGTATACTGGTCCTGTATGCTGTAAAAATACAGGGTGCTGCTGTTAAAATAAAAGTACACTGGCCCTGTCATGTATACTGTAAAAATACAGGGTTGCTGCTGTTAAAATAAAAGTACACTGGTCCTGTATAATGTAAAAATACAGGGGTTCTGCTGTTAAAATAAAAGTACACTGGTCCTGTATGCTGTAAAAATACAGGGGTGTTGCTGTTAAAATAAAAGTACACTGGTCCTGTATGCTGTAAAAATACAGGGGTGTTGCGACAAAAAAGGGGTACTGTTCTGTGTGCTGTAATAATAAAGGGGTGCTGTCCTGTGAAATGGAGAACAAAAATTTGAAGGAAAAAATAGTGTAAGTTCAGGATCCAGGTCCTAGTACTAGTGCTGAAGCTGCTGCTACAACCAGTCATGACATTGATGATGCAATTCTGACACCGTCGTCTGCTAAGGCTGATGCCCAATGTCATAGAGGGCATGTAAAATCCAAGAAGCAAAAATTAATAATCAGGAAAAAAAAAGAAAATATCTGATGAGAAACGTAAAATTGGCAATATGCCATTCATGACACGAAGTAGCAAGTAAAGGCTAAGGCCTTGGCCTATGGTCATGACTGGTGGTTCAGCTCTCATGAGGATGGAAGCCCTCCTTCTTCTCGAAAAATTCAAACATTAAGCTTGTTAATGCACAGGTAAGAACAATTGTGCATGCAGAGATATCACAAATTCCCAAGGAGAGTCCAAGTGTGTCTGCAGTTGTGATGTCTAGGCCTGGCCTTCCCAAGACTGTATGGAAAGAGGAGGCTCCTACACTATTTGCACGCCCCCTGCAAGTGCTGGGTTGGAACACCGTCAGTCCAGTTGTTGATATTGAAAATGTCACTGTAGAACTACACCAGGATGAGGAGGATATAGGTGTAGCTGGTGCTGAGGAGGAGGTGACAATGAGGATTCTAATGGTGATGTGGTTTGTTTGAATAAGGCATGAGTGGAGACAGTTGTTGTCCATGGGATGAAAAAGGCCATTGTCATGCTTGGGAAAAATACAAAAAAAAGCCACTTCTTCGATGTGGAATTATTTCTCCGCAAATCTGGACACTGATACCTAAATCCCTTCTTCCTGTTGTATCCAAGCTCCTCCAAGCCACACCACCAACTCCCTCAACGTCAATTTCCTGCTCAGTCAGAATCTGAGGTAGTCCTGCAGGCCATGTCACTGGTATGACTGACGAGTCCTCTCCTAACCGGGATTCCTCCAGAGGTTCCTTGAGTGGTACGCCTACTACTGCTGTCGCTGCTGGTAGTCGATCATCATCCCAGGGAGGAAGTCGGCAGAACATTTATAATAAGACTAAATTAAAATGCTTTTACTTGAACTTCATGTGAAGTAGTAAGTTGAAAAATATTATATTTTTATATTATTTTGTTTTTTTCAGGTGAAATGGAAATGAGCTGTGATTTGGAGGCAGATAAGACACAAGAGAAGATTAGGGATCAGCAGGCAGATATTTCAAGCAGTACCAGTTCTGCAGACATTCACAACCAGGACACCATTTCTGGAACCTCAGCAGGCACACAAGGTGTTAGTTGCATGGATTTTGCTTTTGATTTCAATGACCCAGGTACATGGACAAGTAGAATTTCTGATCCTGAGATATGTTTCATCACAAGAATGAGAGCAGGGACCCAACATAATCCTGATCTAAGCAGAAGCTTGAGAGATGGAAGACAGCTCACAAACGAGTGGTTTTTCAAACAACTACCAAGTGGTCAAAAAGTAAACAGATCATGGCTAGGTTATAGCCAAACAAAAAATGCTTTGTTCTGCATTCCATGTAGGCTATTTTCACAACCTTCATCAGAGACAACACTGCCCTATTTGGCTAAAGAGGAAGGTTTAACTCAGTGGTGAAAGCTCAGTGACAAAATCCCAGACCACAAGAACTCACTACATCACAAATCACGTTTTTATAAATGGGAAAACTCTTGAAACCTCCCTCGGAATCGTTGGTATAGACAGAGAACTGCAACTCCAGATAGCTAAGGAAGAAAAACATTGGCGAGTAGTCTTGCATTGTATTATAGATGCTATTATGTTCTTAGCCAAGCAGAGGAGTCCCTTGAGAGGATCTCAAGAAAGTAGTGATTTTGGGAACCCCAACAGTGGCAAATTTCTAAACACCATAGACCTTATATCACACTACCACGCTCCTTTGCGTGAACACATAGAACGGCACAAGAAAGGCCAAGTGAGCTACTTTTCTTCAGCGATTCAAGACGAATTCCTTAAAATAATTGCAGGAAAAGTAACACAAGATATACTGAATGAAATAAAAGAAGCTAGATATTTTGCGCTCATGTTTGATTGCCCTCCAGATGTGAGCAAACTTGAACAAATGACAGAGGTAATTAGATATGTCAAAGTAAGTGAAAATGGCCCAGAAATTTTAAAAGTTTTATTGACTTTTTTGTAGTTTATGACAAGACAGGCCTTGGTCTGAGTGAAGAAATCCTCAAGAAAGTGCAAGATGATGGTTTAGACATGAAGTTTTGCAGAGGTCAGTCATATGATAATGGAGCACACATGGCTGGAGTTTATAAAGGCGTCCATGAAAGAATACTCCAAGAAAATGAATTGGCATATTTTGTGCCTTGTGCGGCACACTCTCTAAATTTAGTAGGAGTACATGCTGCTGATATATCTCCTGAAGCACAGACCTTCTTTGGGACACTTCACTCTCTCTATCTGTACTTTGCAGCATCAACTTCAAGATGGGAAATTTTGAAGAAACATGTCCCAACCTCACTAAGATCACAAAGTAAGATGAGATGGTCAGCGAAGGTGGAAGCTGTTGAGGCAGTATACAAACATTTAGATAAAGTTATGAAGGCCCTGGAAGAATTGGGGACCAACCCTCTGTCTTCTCCAGAAACTAAGTCAGAGGCAAACTCTCTGTTAAAACACATAAGGAAGTTTGAATTTATCATCATCACTTGTTTCTGGTATGGAATGCTAAGAAAGATTGACCTTGTGAGTCAGTATCTACAGAGAGATGATGTAACAGTTGACAAGGCAGTAAGAAATATACGTGGGCTGATAAACCTTATTCAGTCAGCAAGAGAGAGTGCTGTGCCCGAAGCTATAACTGAGGCTATATAGCACACACTAACAATCTTACAACCGATTTTAAAGAAACAAGGAGAAGAAAGAAAAAGAGGATGTTTGATGAAAGTGAAACTGCTGGTGATGATGCATCTAACATCTCACAGGAAAAATTGTTTAGAATCTCACTATTGGAAATTATTGATCGAATAATAAGTGAGCTTAATAAGAGATTTCTAGCACTAAAAAAAAATCAATGAAAAATGTGGATTCCTACATGGAATGGAACTACAGAAATCTGAAACAAAGCATCTGAAAACACAAGCAATGGAACTGGCACAAATTTACAAGGAATATATAAATGAAGAAGAGTTCCTCCATGAAATCGAGAGTTTTAAATTTCATGCATTGGAAGTGGATCATCCCCTCCAGTGACCATCTTGACTCTTATCAACAAACATAGGCTGGAAGAGGCATATCCTACTATCACTACAGCACTTCAAATTTTTCTAACACTTCCAGTCTCTGTCGCCTCCGGGGAAAGGAGTTTTAGTAAATTAAACCTACCTAAGGAGTACCATGGGTCAGAAAAGGCTGACAAACCTCAGCATAATTTCAATTGAACACAAGAGAGCCTCCACTCTTTGCTATGAAGACATTATAAAAATATTTGCTGCGAAAAAAGCTAGGAGAGTACAGCTTTAATTGATTTTTGTGTGCATCTATGTTTTATATTGTAACCAGTAGTGGTTGAATGTATGTTTACTTGTGCTAAGCAGTTCCCCCTGCACTATACGGTCGCCACTGCAACCGCCACTGATTATAAAAATTATGTTATTTCAATAATTGTAATTTGAATAAAACAATTTGAATATTTGATGGTGTTATTTAAGAAACCTCACTCAATATTTTTAAGGGATGGATATTACATTTATATCAGAAGGGCCATCGTTCATGGTTGAAAAATGTCTGAAAGGGCAAAGTGTACAGTTGTGGGGTTTTCTGTGTTTTTTATTTATTATTTTATTTATTTATGTTTTTACGTAAATGTATTTATTTATTTATTTTTTGTGGGGTGGGGGGGCGCCAAATTAATGCCTTGCCCGGGTGACAGAAATCCTAGTTTCGGCCCTGCTCAGAGGCATCTACTTCAATGATGAAGGCCAGATGATGATGAACAGGAGCTGAAATAAATGCCTTCTTAAAATCTTCAAATGCCTTTACTGCCTGTGGGGACCAATGAGTGGTTTCTGCACCTTTTCTGGTTAAGTTCACAATAGGAGCCACAATAAAGAAAGAATACATCTCCTATAATAATTTGCGAAGCCAAGAAAATGTCGCTTTTGAATAAGTGTGACAAACCCAATCAAGAATTGCCTGGAGTTTTTTTAGGATTCATGGAAAACCCCTTGGAGGAGATTATATCAAGAAAACCATCTTCTTCACTTCAAACTCACGCTTTTTTAATTTAGCATAACGGCCTTAACATGCGCCTAATGTTCCTGAAAGGATAGTGAATAAATCAGAATTCATAAAATAGAAGGACCGATGTTCGAGTTTTCACCTGACCATTAAAAAGTGGATTCCCATCCAAATCACAGACAGACAAGGGTGACTCCAGATCTTCAAAAGGAATCTCCCAGGATCGAGTAAATTCTAAATCCATGAAATTGCCGGTGGCACCAGAATCCACAAAAGCCTGAACTTCGAACTGGGTGGTTGATGTATAGATTTTAGCAGGAAGCATCACCAAATTATTCCAACCACAATCGCTGGCCCAACGGCGAAACTCTGTGCAATAGACCTCAGCAGAGTACTTACCCTGTTTAAGGGATTGGAGATGCGCTTCTGCAGAGGCTGCCCGTTCAGGGTCATAATAGAGCACCCCCAGGGCTTTGAAGAAGGAATCCACAGAATGAAGATTTGGATGGTTTGCAGGGAGACCAAAAGACCACATTTGAGGTTCGCCTTGCAAAAGAGAAATCACAATTCCCACTCGCTGAGCCTCTGATCCAGAAGAATGAGGCCTAAACCAGAAATAGAGCTTACAGCTATCCCAGAAATTCACAAAGTGCTTGCGAATCCCAATGATCCTATCAGGGAGGTTAAGTTTAGGTTCCCTCGGAGCAGGTAACGAAATGGTCTGATTACTACAACTTTCCTCTTGGGTGTCCACACGAAGAGTAAGGATCTGTAGCTGCCGGGTCAAACTCTTGATCTGGCCCACCAGAATCTGGGATGGATTTTGCGCTGTATCCATCTGGAAACAAACCGACAGAGCTATGGTTTGTTTGGCTGGTGATACTGTTATGAAGACTACCCAGTTATATGGGTTATCAGGTGGTGCCAGGTGATGCTCAGGCAATTACTCCTTGCCCAGCAGTCTTTCAGTCTCCTGCAATGCTAGACTTCACCTATAGCAGCTGACTTTCCAGGGTGAATTAGGTCCACCCTGTACTCAGAGGCTTATGTAAAGATAAGGCAACTATTGGAGGCTGCGTAAGAGTAAATGTACTACAGTGAGATTTAACTTGACACAACCTTGGCAATAATGCACAGGATGATATAATAGCAAACACTCAAAGAATACGAAATGCAACAATGCACAGGGTGGTAAAGTAATGAACACTAATGAAATGTAAATGCAACAATGCACAGGGTTAATATAAACAACTTAGCCAAATATAAATGCAACAATGCACACGGTGGCAACAATAATGAAATGTAAAGGCAACAGCCTTTGTGGAATATCTACACAAAACCTCAACTCAACGTTAGCTGGATCCAATCAGGAAAATGATCTTGACAGGGTATCAGAATCTCAGGAGTTCACAGGGCTGACAGGTTCTCACATGTAGCAGGAACTATTACCAGTGATCAGGGAGTGACCTGGAAGTGAATATAAATGCCCTCAAACCAATCAGGAAGGTAATTACATAATACAGTGCAACTGCCCTGCTGCAGGTAAATTAAACATAAAGCAACAGGGAATTCTGTCTACCTCCAGCGTCCCTGTTGCTAGGAGTCTGGTGGCTCCCAGCGCCCGCCTGTTGTTAAGCATCAGGCGGGGACCAAGAGGCATTGTGCCCGGCATCCACCCATTGCTAGCCGCTGGACGGGGATAAGCAGGATGCGCGGCATCCCGGCTCTTAGGAATCAGCCGGGACGCACGTCTCCCCACAGCCAGACCACAGCTGCTGACAAAAATATTTTCTTTGCTTTATTCTAATAATTTTTATAGCCAAATGTCTGGAGCAAAAAGTCTATGACAGGTGAGGCAGTGCCTCCCCTGCCTACCTTTTCCACATATCACAGATCAAAACTCACCAAATTTCCAGGAGTTTATACTGCTGCACCTGTGTAAAAATCTGACTCTGGTGCTAGCCAGTGCCTCCTGAGCCATTTAGCTCACAGCATGGCCCTTCTTTGTAGGAGCTACAGAGCTCAGTGACTAACTGGAGTGAAGATGCAACATTCAATCATATCAACAGCTCTTCATTAAACTGGCCTGTATCAGAGGGTAGGTAGGAAGAAGCCATTACTGAAGAAAAACCACATCAATTCGTGGCTTAAGTTTGCAAGAAACATCAGTGTGACCCTGCTAAAATGTGGGATAAGGGTTAGTGGTCAAATGAGACAAAAATTTCGCTTTTTGGCCTCAATTCAAAACGCCATGTGTGGAACAAACCTTTCATTGTCCATTCCTTAGCAAACACCAACCCAACAGTGTAGTATGGAGATGGCAGCATTATGTAACTTATTTTATGTAAAAATATCACAGTCATTACCTTGGAGCATATGGCAGTTGAAATTGCTACAAGTGGACTGGTAGCCAAGATGACCAGTGCGAGTTTCCAACCTTTGAAGAGTCCAATCACTAGTCCAGCCACACATGCTGAACAATTCTGTACAAGATGGCCAACTTTATCTCCTATTCCATCATTGATTTTATTGACATCTCTAGCAGAAAGCACAATCAGTAACAATAATGGTAAAATAATTTATAAATTAAGAACAAGAGTTTTATGTGGACAAGGCTAGACCATCCGGTAGGTCTCTTACTCTGTAAGACGAGTGTTGAGTTCTCCAGACTTGGTGACATCAAACCAGCTCATGTCTTGGGATAATACTGAATGGAAAAACAGTTTCCTCATTTTCCGTGTCTGTCTGGCGGCAGCTAGAACCCACAGGGAAATCTGGAAGTGTCCAAAGATCATAACAGCAAATCCTATTCCAACATAGTACAAGGAAAACCTGGGGAGAGATGTAGCAATCTCATAATAATGCATAATACACACATTGGGGGTCATTCCGAGTTGATTGTAGCTATGCTAAGTTTAGCACAGCTACGATCGTAAACTCAGACATGCGAGGGGACGCCCAGCACAGGGCTAGTCCGCCCCGCATGTCAGTGCCGCCCCCCCCCCCCCCCCAACACACACACACAAATACAAAAGCATCGCACAGAGGCAACGCCTTTGTATTTGAGGAGTAACTCCCGGCCCGCGCAGCTCCTGCGGCTGGCCGGGAGTTACTCTTCGCTCCCGCTGGCCACATCAGCTGCGTGACACGTCATGCAGCCGCTGCGACCCGCCCCCCCCATCGGTCAGGCCACGCCTGCGTTGGCCGGACAGCTCCCCCTAAACGGCGGCTAAACACTGTCTCAGAGGCGACTGTTAGGCAACGATGACTGCCATGCGCTGGTGCACTGTGGCGCCAGTGCATGCATAGTTCCGACCCGATCGCTGCGCTGCGACAAACTGCAGCGAGCGATCGGGTCGGAATGACCCCCATGGGAAAGTGCTGCAGAAACCAAGAGTAAATAACGTAGGTCATTAAGTTCCAAGTTGCTATCTTCTTATCTGTATATCTGTCTATGCTATATAAGAAACTGTTAAATAAATGACTAAATAAATAATGCATAACCATGTGTTAGCACTAATAAACTTACAGAGACATCTGCTCAGACAGTGGTTTGAACTGAAGACATTCAGCTGTTTCAAAATAAAAAAAAGTAAATGTTACTGCTATATTTCAATTTAGATATTATTACATAGCCAGATGCTATATTACACCTTGTTATTGGTTTCCTTATTGTTTGGACAAGCACAATATATTTTAACTCTCAAAATTTCAAATACATACTGTACTTTAATATATCAGGTTTTATTCATTGAAATATAAATTATTTTAGTGAAAAAAGATAAAACAAGCATGTAGATAACCTTACATGTGTATATTGTTTTGCATGTACCTTATGATATGTGCAACTCAGAGCACTATGCAATGGGTGGCTTCTGAGTCAGAGGCATGTGGAGATGCGGACGCAGCTTGCGGGTATCAGCACACTGCGCATGCACCACAGAAAGAAATTGGTGACTGCAAAAGTGCTGGATCAGGGACAGATGAGGAGTGCAAGTGCGGACAGATTGATCAGACAACTCTTATGGCCATTTTTTGGGGAGGAAAATGGGCAGTAACCGTGCAGAAGGAACTGTTCCATCTAGTGGGAGTGTCATGAGCCTGTAAGCCAACTACTGTAGCAGGTGGCAGAGATGGGATACCTGTTACAGTGAGTGCATGTCCAGATTGATACTAATGGTGATGGTTCTGGATGCAGACAGTTAAACAGTGGCCGGTTCGGCATGCAACGTGCAGACACATGGATGTTAGAATACATGGGCTGGTTCTCACATTAGCATAAGCTAGTATGTAGAATGTAGGCTGCTGTGGCCATACAGAAAAGCAGCCACAGATGACAGAAGGTATCCTGATGTATTCTCAGTAGGATAGCACAGGGGTTTTGGCCAAGGGCTGGGCTGCTGCTGGGTTTATTCTGATCAGTGTAATGCCTGGATAGCAGTATGTGATAGAAGAATACAGTGTAAGCAAATGTGATGTACGGATGTGTCCTCCTTCATCTTACACTTGCTGCGTACACACGTGCATTTGCATTGCATGTAAGATTAGCCGCGCCAACGTGATATAGTTGCACACGTAATTACATAGTGCTGTGCTTATGGGAAGTACGGATGCTCTTTCCGCAACTGCATTACCACAATGTGTATATTATTTTGTCAGTGATATAGATATGTCCTAAAATGGCCACCGTAGTGAAATATATTTTTTTATTACTGGTGATGAGTGAGAGAGCTGTTTATCCAAATATTTACACCACTCATCTCCTATATATTTGCCTTAGTCTGTGACTCTGTGCTCGTAACGCTGGGCGGAGTCACAGAGCTGGGCGGAGTCAACTGCATCTGCTGCAGGGAGCTACCCCATACCCAGCGCCAGCAGCAGTCAGGTGCAAGACCCTACCTTACAGTATAGGAGGTGAGGATGGGCACTAGCTGCCGGCTGCTGTGCCTGTCCTCCCCCCCCCAATCACCTGTGACAGCGGGCTGTGTGCTGTACAGTGCGGGTCCCGAAAAGGGGGCGGAGCTACGGCGCCACGAAGGGGAGGAGCTACACTGAATAGAGGGGCGGAGCTACACGGGACCAGACAGCTGAACAGTGGTGGAATCAGCATTGCAGTGACGGCCAGCCAGACTTGGTAAGTGGAGGGTGAGAGAGAGATGTGTGTGCGTGTGTGTATATAGTGGGTGTGTGTGTGTGTGTGTGTGTGTGTGTGTGTGTATAGTGGGGGTGTGTGTGTGTGGGTGTGTGTGTATATATATGGTGGGGTGTGTGTGTTTGTATATATGTGTGAATTGTGTGTGTGTGAGGTATGTCTGTGTGTGCGCACTTTATGGACGCCACTGCTGGGGGGGCCATTACATGCAAGGACGCTACTAATATAGGGGGGTATTACGTATAAGGATGCTACTAATACTGGGGGGCATTACATATAAGGACGCTACTACTGGGAGGGCATTACATGTAAGGATGCTACTACTACTGGGGGGGCATTATGTATAAGGACGGTACTACTACTGGGGGCACATTATGTATAAGGATGCTACTACTACAAGGGTGGCATTACGTATAAGGACGCTACTATTACTGTTGGGGGGCATTACATATAACTGCTACTACTACTGGGGGGCATTACGTATAAGGACGCTACTACTACGGGTGGGGCATTACGTATAAGGATGCTACTATTACTGTTGTGGGGCATTACATATAACTGCTACTACTACTGGGGGGCATTATGTATAAGGACACTACTACTATTGGGGGGGCATTATGTATAAGTACGCTACTACTACTGGGGGGGCACATCCGCTCCCACCCGCGGCACTCACGCCCCCACCCATAGCTCCCACACCTGCAGCACCCCCTGCCCCTCCCCCACCCGCTGCAACCCTACCCCTCCCCCATACCCACCTCTCCCCCCTGCTGCACCCTTCACCCAACCCGCGCCACCACCGCAACTGCCCCATCCTGCACCCACCCCTCCCCCACCCACCCCTCCCCCACCCGCACCACCGCCCCAACCCTCGGAACCCCAGCAGCTGCCTCCAACCACCCAACTGTACCACCACTGCTCCAGCCCCTGCCCCCCTCCGCAGCTGTCCCTCCACCCCCAGCACCCCCCCTCCCCCATCCACGTCACTCCCACACCAGCTTCTCCCACAGCCCTCCCACACCCACATCACCCCTGCTCCCAACCCCCCACCCATGGCACCCCCGCCCCTCTCCTACGCACAGCACCCCTGCTCCCGCACCCCCACCCCTCCCCTACCTGTAGCACCTGCCCCTGCAACCGGGGCACCCTCAAACCCACCACCTCCCCAAAATGCACCACACCAGCAAACCGCACCCTCCCCCACCCGTGACACCCCCCTTACTCCACCCCCATACCCACCTCTCCCCCCGCTACACCCGGTTAACGGGGCGTAGCCCCTAACGACGGTGTGAAGAGCGCCCGTAGGGCGCGATGAATCACCTAGTGTATTATAATTTAAGAGCATGCATAGCCATGGTCAGAATTAGGGAGACCAATATTGAGATCGGGATCGGCAGGATCCCAGGATTTTGGCACAAAAATGCCGGGATTTGAATCCCAGGATTGGATCCTCCAATCCCGGTATTCACGGGATTAGGTTGCGCATGCGCAGTTTTGCTGGACAGTGCTTAGCACCATAGCACTTGGCTGAGACGCTGCCCGGGTATATGGATGGAGCTTAGGCAGGCAGCCATGGACACTAGGGGTGATTTCGACGCGTTCGCACGCTTCTTTTTTTCGCAGCCGTGAGAACAGGTCAAGAATGTGCATGTGCAGCGGGTGCAATGCGCAAGTGCATCGCTGCCCGGTGACGGGGAACACCGGGCAGCGACTGAATTAAAGAGGAAAACAATCGCTGCTGTGATTGCACCGTGATTAACAGGAGGAAGGCGTTCCGAGGCGTCAACCGACAGTTTTTTGGGAGTGGAGATCCGAAAGCAGGCGTATTGAGGCGTTTGGTGGGTGGATGTCTGACGTCAATTCCGGGACCTGACCTGCTAAAGTGATCGCAACAGGTAAGTAAGTCCAGACCTACTCCTCTTCTGCACAAAACTTTTTTGCATGGTTCGGCTGCACAAGCAAACGCAGCCTTGCTATCCAAAAATCCACTTCCTCATAGGCGGCATCTACCTGATCGCACAGGCAGCAAAAAGTTGCAGAGTGCGATCAGGTCAAAATGAGGGCCACTGTCACTAACAGTGCTAATGGCATTTCAAATGTAGCACCAGCCACCAGCCAGATGGAGCTGGCGGATTGGCAGCCGATCAGGAAAGTGGGCGTAGTATTGGCTTCTCATTGGCTGCCGGACCACCAGCTTCGATTGGCTGGTGGCCAGCACTGCATTTGAAATAGCACCCGCATTGTCTGTAACTGTATATCTATAACTGCCCTTCTAATAGTAAGTGCACGCAGCACACGCCCTACATTCATCCTAGCTGTGCACCCCATGCACCCACCATCACTGTTCTCTACACCCACCTCACTGTTTCCTGCATCCTCCCTCACTGCTCCCTACACCCACCCTCCCTCCCTCATTACTCTCTACACACACACCGTCCCTCACTGTTCCCTTCACCCTCCCTCACTGCCCTCTACACCCACCCTCCCTGTTACCTGCACCCTTCCTTACAACTTCCTACACCCACCCTCCCCTGATGCTCCCCACACCCTCTCTCCCTGCTCCCTACACGGATCCATACTGCAATCCCATGATCCCGGGAATCCTGGGATTGAGCGTTTTTCAGTCCCCAATCCAGGGATTGGCATCCCTATTCAGCATTTCCATCAAAAAGATAACAAACAGTTTTCTAAGTTTAAAACTACTCATTTTTTGGTTACAAAAATGCAGTAAATCTGTAATTAATAAAATAGAATTAATTCATCTTACATGTATTTTGGAGAGATGAATTATAACACACTATGCTGTCAGTCATGTCGCCGAGCACAATGAGCATTACAGGGTCGCAGACACCATTCATCATTGCTCCAAGGAATCCAGTAATCATATAGAATACATCCAGCCCATCTGCAAATCGAAACTATAAACAACAGAAGATAAAAAAAAGAAACTCACAGTGAATGTAGCAAGCTGTAAACTTTGAAGTTATTCTTGAAATTAAAACCTAATTTCTAGTTCTGATATTCTTTGTTCTTTGACCTACGGCCCTGCGTGGCTCAAGTTACCTATTTGGTGAAATATTAATAACTGTGTACAGTAAGTAGGTAGAAGCAAAGATCTACCTAGTGTTATACAGTAGCACTGACTCTTTCTCTTTGCTTGTGGCAGTGCCATGTCTGATGAATCCAATGTGCTGAAGCAACCGTATGTCACTGGCTGTTATTTTCAGATAGACGTACAGTATCTGGAGAATTGGCTGGCCAATTGTGACAAAGGCCCTCATTCCGAGTTGTTCGCTCGCTAACTGCTTTTAGCAGTCATGCAAACGCTAAGCCGCCGCCCTCTGGGAGTGTTTCTTAGTTTAGCAGAAGTGCGAACTAAAGAATCGCAGAGCGGCACCAAAATATTTTTGAGCAGCTTCAGAGTTGCTTCAGACCTACTCCCTGAAAACGGTCAGTTACCTCCCAGAAACGCCCCTTTCCTGTCAATCACTCTGCGGCCAGCAGTGCGACTGAAAAGCTTTTCTAGACCTTGTGTAAAAAACCATTGGCAGTTGTGAAAGTACGCCGTGCATGCGCATTGCGCTGCATACGCATGCGCAGAAGTGCTGCTTTTTTGCCTAATAGCTGCACTGCGAACGAAAACAGCTAGAGAACAAACTCGGAATGACCACCAAATGTTTGATTTATTTTTTCACTGCAATTTAGATTTTGGTTTGAACACACCCCACCCAAATCAATCTCTTTCTGCACATGTTATAGCTGTCCCACCTGCAGTGCAGCATGTGTGAAAAGGAACACATACGCTGGATTAAAAGGTTCAGCGATTCCTTTATTCCTAGGCAGGTAACAGCATCAGGTTAGCTTCAGACAGCATACACTTTGCAGCATAGCAGTTCACAGTTGAAGCAAAGTTTGTAACACATCCATATGACTCCCTAAGGCAGAGGTTCTCAAACTCGGTCCTCGGGGGGCACAGTGCATGTTTTGCAGGTATCCCAGCAGGTGCACAGGTGTATTAATTACTCACTGACACATTTTAAAAGGTCCACAGGTGGAGCTAATTATTTCACTTGCGATTCTGTGGGGAGACCTGCAAAACATGCACTGTGTGTGCCCCCGAGGACCGAGTTTGAGAACCTCCGCCCTAAGGTAACCCCACACCCCCAGCCTACTGTGATTGGTTCACCGTCGGAAGCCCTTTGGATCTGCACTGACACAACTTTAAAGGCAGATGTCAGGTGCTGCTAATTAGCCTTGTTCACGGCTTACCACTGACCCTTGGAAAACCTGGACTGGATCTCATGCTGTTTATTGCGCCATCTCTGCACAAACCTGCTGCTCCACATTAACCACATCATGTGGAAGCATGCTGTCCCTGCCACCCATGCTTTTGCCCAGTTGCTTGCCTTTTTGCTTTACTCACAAACATGAATCAGGCCCTATGAGCAGTATCTTAGCTACAAAATCAGCACTGGAACCTTATTTGGGGCGGATTAATCACTTGAGAAAACTCCAGGTCATTGTTGTGTTCCAGTTTTTCATTAACACCTTAAAAAGATAGAACCACTTGGCCATTTAGTCTTCCCTACAAGAGTAATATTTATTGATACAGGTTGGGTATCCCATATCCAAATATTCCGAAATACGTAATATTCCAAAATACGGAATTTTTTGAGTGAGTCTGAGATAGTGAAAACTTGGTTTTCTGATGGCTCAATGTACACAAACTTTGTTTAATACACAAAATTATAAAAAATATTGTATTAAATGACCTTCAGGCTGTGTGTATAAGGTATATATGAAACATAAATGAATTGTGTGTATGTACACAAGCTTTATTTAATGCACAAAGTTGTTAAAAATATTGTCTAAAATGACCTTCAGGCTGTGTGTATAAGATGTATATGAAACATAAATGCATTCTGTGCTTAGACTTAGGTCCCATCGTCATGATATCTCTTTATGGTATGCAAGTATTCCAAAATACAGAAAAATCCGATATCCAAAATACTTCTGGTACCAAGCATATTGGATAAGGGATACTCAACCTGTATAGCCTATTGGTTAAACCTTGGAGTGGTCACAGTAGGTACTGTACACAGCGGATATGTAAGTGACTGATAGTCATTAAGTAGGTAGCTACATTTTTTGGTAAACAGCAGATGCAGGTGAACAGCAGTAACCATTGAACACAATGGTAATGCAGAGGTTAACAGTTGTGGTCATAAACAATGGTGAATAGCAGGTATCTTACTTCTGGAGCTGTGACACAGTACAAGGGGTGCAGTCTGCACATGTGCAGTAGCACATCAGGGTAGAGGTCAGACTTCCCTGCAGACTCTGGGTCCTAGCGTCCAGCATGTATGCACAAAAATGTTGCGCTGTTTGTACTAGAGTCTTAACAATATATTTGTGAGCCCCATAACAAAAGTCTGTAAGGGTCCCATAGTAGTTAAAAATGTACAGAACACATGGGGGCTTTGACAGGGAAGGAGGGCCCCAGTGAGTATTAAGCACCACAGCGGGTGTATTCCATACAACTATTATTATATTTTATCAAATTAATCCTGTTCGTACAGATTTAATACGTTTTGAAAAAAGGGTTGTCACCACATTATATTAAGATAATGAGTGTGTGTCAGAGAACTGCTGGGCTACAAATGCCAAGATCTACATTTGCTGGATACATTCTCTATTTGCTGATCCACGGGAAAATTACATAAATTGCAGCAAGTTCAATTTATTACTACCTGTGCTAAAAGCTGCATGTTTAGCTGTCTTGTGATATTCCAGCTATTAACAAGCTGCCAACTCCTCACAATCATTAAGGACACTTGTCAGGTGCTCTTCCAGCAGCAACAAATGGGTGAGAGGGAACGCATCACCAGCAGCTCCAATGTTCGAGCCTCTCTGAGGCCGTATTAGTGCAATCATGAGAGCTGCTGGAAGTTCAGGTACAGCAGCTCCCTCCCTCCTGACAGAACACACAGTCCCCGGAACTCCTGAAGCCCTAAAAGGGTTCCCTGGCCCTGTTGTCATCCCACCAGACATACAGAACATAAGAGGCTGCACTCAAAGGCTTGCAATCAAGTGAAAAACGTGTATCCAAATAGACTGATTGCAAGCCTCTGAGTGCTACCTCTTATGATGTGGATGTTTGTATTATATATATACACATTTATAATTATGTGAGGGCACACAGTGACGTCAGCAGCTTCCCCATATTACAGGTGGCTGCTGCCTGATGTGGATGCTGCCCGTGGCCGGCTCCAGCGGCAACACAACACGGACCATCGGGACCGCGCCAAGTGACGGGGTGGGGGGGGGGGGGGTGTTGCTGGGGCAGTTGGTGTACTTGTTAATTGTTTTCTTCCCCCTTCATTTGCATATATTTGTACTGTACATGAAGTGTGTATGTATGTACTATGAATGTGTATGATATATATATATATATATGCTGCAAAGGGTCCTGTTATGATTCCAGTACTTCTGACCAGAGGTGATCTTATGACAGAGGCCAGAGTACTGGAAGGAAATGCTGGTTACGGGAGCGGGAAAGCCTAGTAACCCCTGGCGCCCTAACTCCGTTGTCTCGCCCGTGTTATCAGAAATCCCCTGCGAGACTATGGTTGCTTGAGCCCATGGCAGCCGCGTTTGAAGGGCGGATTATGTCTGCCCAACTCCGATGCCCCCTCAGGTCTTAATGGGAGACAAAGGGAAATCCGAGACAGGGTGATAACAAGGGGCCCTCGGACTAAGCAACCAGGCCAGGGGCTACAAGCTAACTAACTTAAACCTGAAGTATGTGCGGACAAACCGCCAGGGAAAAGGACAACCAAAAATCCACTAATCCGTTACTCCTATCCAGCACCGCTGGATACCAGAGTGGATTTGTGGGAGCGGAATCCTCCGCAAAAAGCTCCGAAACACAATATAACCAAATAATAAGTAGTAAGCGGTCAAGCCGCAACACACGGCTACGCCACGACTCACGAACACCACAGGATGTTAAAGGTGCTCGGTCTGGACTCCAGGAAAAGATGACAACTTCCGAGTACTGGACCACTGAGGACAGGAACGACCGGATAGAACAGGACTGGAAAACTCTCTGCAACTGACACAGCAAACAGGAAGCTATTACCGGCGTCTGTGAGAAGTCCTGAGAGTGCCTTTAAATGGGAGCCCTCCAATCAGGAGCCAGACAGGGCTAATTACAACATGCCATGCAGCTGCATGCTGCACGGCCAGGAACCAGTGAGGTGATTAACTTAGACCCAGCAACGGGGAACGCGGTCCGACAGTGGCGTCCCCGTTGCTAGGGTCTGTGCGGCTCCGTGCGCCCGGCGTCCAGCGTTGCTAGGGAGCCGGCGGCTGTCCGCATGCGGCGTCCCTAGTTGCTAGGCGCCGGGCCGCACTGGCGAGCGGACCCTCAGCGCCTAACAGTACCCCCCCCTTGAGGAGGGGTCAAGGAACCCCTAAGGCCAGGTTTCTGAGGAAATTCTCGAAAAATTGCCC
Organism: Pseudophryne corroboree; assembly: GCF_028390025.1. Taxonomy (NCBI): domain Eukaryota; kingdom Metazoa; phylum Chordata; class Amphibia; order Anura; family Myobatrachidae; genus Pseudophryne; species Pseudophryne corroboree. Next base: position 142,736,012 of record NC_086448.1, on the reverse strand, counting down.
TCTTGAGCCTCGGGGCATGGAGATCCTTATCCAGGACCCAAGACCTTTCTTCTGGACCATAACCTCTCCAATGTACCAGAAAATAAAGCCGACCCCGGGACAACTTGGAATCGAGAACCTTCTCCACCAAGAACTCCTGCTGACCCTGTACATCTACTGGTGATTTCCCCTGAGAGACCTTTCGAGGAAATCTACTGGAAGAAACGTATGGTTTCAACAAGGAGCAATGGAACGTATTTCCGATCCGGAGAGTTCTTGGTAAACGTAACCGGAAAGCAACTGGATTGATTTTTTTTATAATATGAAATGGGCCAATAAATTTGGGGCCCAATCTGGCTGAGGTTTGTCGAAGTTTAATGTTGCGAGTCGACAACCATACCCTATCTCCTACTTTAAAAGTGCAAGGCCGCCGGAGCCTGTCAGAAATTTTTTTCTCCCGAAATGCAGCTTTTCTGAGAGCAAGGTGCACTTTTCTCCAAATGAGTCTGAGATGAGAGGTCAAGGTCAGCGAGGAGACAGAGGAATGTTGAAAAAAGGAATTAGCCCTGGGGTGAAAACCGAAAACTGTAAAAAATGGAGACACATTGGTGGAGGAATGACAGGCATTGTTGTAAGCAAACTCCGCCAAAGGAAGAAACTCGGACCAATCATTTTGGAGTTTGGCCGAGTACAAACGCAAATACTGTTTTAATGATTGATTAACTCGCTCAGTCTGCCCGTTGGATTGGGGATGGTAGCCGGACGTTAAAGACAATTTCATCTTTAATGAGGCACAACAAGACTTCCAAAATTGTGCAATGAATTGTGGACCCCGATCAGAAACAATATCAGTGGGTAATCCATGGAGTCTGAAAACATGGCGGAGGAACAAAACTGCCAATCCCTGGGCAGATGGCAGTCGGGGAAGAGCAATGAAATGGGCCATCTTGCTAAAACGGTCCACTACTACCCATATGACTCGGCATCCGGCTGACAGAGGGAGGTCTACCACAAAATCCATGGAAATATGAGACCATGGCCTGAGAGGAACATTTAAGGGCATAAGTTGACCAATAGGCAAGGAACGGGGAACTTTATGCTGTGCACAGACTTGACAAGAAAAAACAAACTCCTTAATGTCTTTGGAAAGACCAGGCCACCATACTGAGCGGGAGACTAATTCCAAAGTCTTAGAGATCCCCGGATGCCCGGCAACTTTGCTATCATGAAACTCAGTCAAAACAGTTGCTCTCAAAAACTCAGGGACATAAAGACGACCAGCAGGAGTATTTCCAGGAGCTTGATGTTGAAGCTGCTTTAACTGGGTGAATAAATCTTGTGTGAGACCTGCCCGAATGACTGAAGACGGAAGTATGGGAGTAACAGGACTGTTATCATGAACTGGAAGAAAACTGCGTGACAGGGCATCCGCCTTGGTATTCTTGGAACCTGGCCTGAAGGTGATAAAAAACTTGAAACGAGTAAAAAATAAAGCCCAACGAGCCTGCCGGGCATTCAGCCATTTAGCTGATTCGATGTACTGAAGATTTTTGTGATCAGTCAAAACTGAAATGGTATGTGTTGCTCCCTCAAGCCAATGCCTCCACTCCTCGAAAGCCCATTTAATAGCCAGTAATTCCCGGTTACCAACATCGTAGTTGGATTCAGCAGAAGAGAATTTCCTGGACATAAAGGCACAAGGATGTAATTCTAGAGAGTCCGGATCCTTCTGAGACAGGATAGCCCCTACTCCAACCTCCGAGGCATCAATCTCAACAATGAAAGGCAATTCTGGGTTGGGATGTCTGAGGACTGGGGCTGAGATGAAGGCTTGTTTCAAGGCCTGAAAAGATACTTCAGCTTCACGTGACCAGTTGGTTGGATCCGCTCCCTTCTTAGTCAGTGCCACAATGGGAGCAACCAGGTCGGAAAAAGAATGAATAAATCTTCTATAATAATTCGCAAACCCTAAAAAGTGCTGAATTGCTTTTAAGTTGGTGGGTTGCGCCCAACTAAGGATGGCTTGGAGCTTCTTTGGTTCCATACAGAATCCCCGAGGGGAAATAATGTACCCTAAAAAGGATACCTCCGTGACATGAAATTCACACTTCTCCAGCTTGGCATATAGGTGATTTTCACGTAATTTTTGAAGAACCTGACGCACCTGGGTAACATGTTGTTCAATAGAGTCAGAATAGATCAAGATATCGTCTAAGTAGACGACTACGAATCTTCCAAGAAAATCACGGAGCACATCGTTAATGAGATCCTGGAAAACTACCGGAGCGTTAGACAGGCCGAATGGCATAACCAGATACTCGTAGTGACCCGATTGAGTACTGAATGCCGTTTTCCACTCATCTCCTGACTTGATTCGGATGAGGTTATACGCTCCTCTCAGCTCAATCTTAGAAAAAATCACAGCCGAACGTAGCTGATCAAAGAGGACAGAAATCAGCGGCAAAGGGTAAGTATTTTTTACTGAGATCTTATTCAAGGCTCTAAAGTCAATGCAGGGTCTGAGTGATCCATCTTTCTTCTCCACAAAGAAGAAGCCTGCACTTAAAGGGGATTTAGATGGCCTGATAAATCCTTTCCCTAGGCTCTCTTTAACATACTCATTCATGGCCACAGTTTCTGGTCCGGACAATGCATATAACCTTCCCTTTGGCAATGTGGCACCAGGAATTAGCTCAATAGCACAATCATAAGGCCGATGGGGAGGCAGAATGTCCGCATTGCCCTTGGAAAATACATCAACAAAATCCTGGTATTCCACAGGAATGGGTGCGGGAATGACAGCAGCAATTCTGAGGGGAAGCGTAATACATTCCTTATTACAGATGGTACCCCATTGTGAGATCTCCCCCGACTGCCAATCAATGATGGGATTATGAAAGGCCAGCCAAGGGTGACCCAGAACCACTGGAACTGCTGGGCAATGGGTAAGGAAAAATTCAATTTTTTCGGAATGAAGAGCTCCTACCGAAAGTAGAACAGGGGGTGTACAGAGAGAAATAACCCCATTGGATAAGGGACTCCCATCTAACCCATGCATGGTGATATGCCTACCCAAGGTTAACTGAGGAATACCTAAGGCCTTGGCCCACGTTAAGTCCATAAAGTTCCCTGCAGCTCCACTGTCAACGAAAGCCGGCACCGAAGAACAGAGGCTGCCAAAGGAAACTTTAGCTGGGACTAACAGGGAATTATTCGAGGAGATAAGCTGCAGACCAAAGTGAACCCGCTCACAATTCACTTGGTCGAGGCGTTTCCCGACTTGTTCGGACAATTACGGGCAAAATGTCCTTTACCCCCACAGTACAAACAAAGACCAGAATTTTGCCTTCTGGTTCTTTCTTCAGGAGACAGCTTGGAGAGACCCATCTGCATGGGCTCCTCTATGTCCACAGGAATGGAAAAAACACAAGGGGTAGACCCGACAGGTGCTCCTTTTTCAGCCCTCCGCTCTCTGAGACGACGATCAATCTTAATAGAAAGCTCCATGAGTTTATCGAGAGTCTCAGGAGCGGGATACTGAAGGAGACTGTCTTTTATAGACTCAGATAAGCCGAGGCGAAACTGACTGCGTAGGGCTGGGTCATTCCATCCACAGTCGTTCGACCAACGGCGAAACTCCGTACAATAAATCTCTGCGGGATTCCTACCCTGTCTGAGAGCACGTAACTGACTCTCGGCGGATGCCTCTCTATCAGGGTCATCATACAATAGCCCTAAAGACCCCAGAAAGGCGTCTACAGACAACAATGCCGGATCCTCTGTTCTTAAACCAAAAGCCCAGGTCTGGGGATCCCCCTGAAGTAAAGAAATAATAATTCCGACCCGCTGAGATTCCGTACCTGAGGAGACTGGTCTTAAACGAAAATAAAGTTTACAAGACTCTTTAAAATTAAAAAACTGCTTCCTATCACCAGAAAAACGGTCAGGCAAATGCATTTTCGGTTCAGGAACGACCCTCGGGGAAGTCCGTAAAAGATCTTCCTGTGACCTCACCCGAAGGGAAAGATCCTGAACCATCTGAGTAAGTTCTTGAATCTGGCTAACTAGAAGCTGGCCAGGATTTGGCCCTAAACCAGTGGGATTCATGAGGCCGACAAATCTTCTAAACTGAATAAGGGAAAAAATCAAACCCTGTTTAATTTTAAGTTTTGGTCAGGCCGGTAATAATGTTATGATTCCAGTACTTCTGACCAGAGGTGATCTTATGACAGAGGCCAGAGTACTGGAAGGAAATGCTGGTTACGGGAGCGGGAAAGCCTAGTAACCCCTGGCGCCCTAACTCCGTTGTCTCGCCCGTGTTATCAGAAATCCCCTGCGAGACTATGGTTGCTTGAGCCCATGGCAGCCGCGTTTGAAGGGCGGATTATGTCTGCCCAACTCCGATGCCCCCTCAGGTCTTAATGGGAGACAAAGGGAAATCCGAGACAGGGTGATAACAAGGGGCCCTCTGACTAAGCAACCAGGCCAGGGGCTACAAGCTAACTAACTTAAACCAGAAGTATGTGCGGACAAACCGCCAGGGAAAAGGACAACCAAAAATCCACTAATCCGTTACTCCTATCCAGCACCGCTGGATACCAGAGTGGATTTGTGGGAGCGGAATCCTCCGCAAAAAGCTCCGAAACACAATATAACCAAATAATAAGTAGTAAGCGGTCAAGCCGCAACACACGGCTACGCCGCGACTCACGAACACCACAGGATGTTAAAGGTGCTCGGTCTGGACTCCAGGAAAAGATGACAACTTCCGAGTACTGGACCACTGAGGACAGGAACGACCGGATAGAACAGGACTGGAAAACTCTCTGCAACTGACACAGCAAACAGGAAGCTATTACCGGCGTCTGTGAGAAGTCCTGAGAGTGCCTTTAAATGGGAGCCCTCCAATCAGGAGCCAGACAGGGCTAATTACAACATGCCGTGCAGCTGCATGCTGCACGGCCAGGAACCAGTGAGGTGATTAACTTAGACCCAGCAACGGGGAACGCGGTCCGACAGTGGCGTCCCCGTTGCTAGGGTCTGTGCGGCTCCGTGCGCCCGGCGTCCAGCGTTGCTAGGCGCCGGGCCGCACTGACGAGCGGACCCTCGGCGCCTAACAGGTCCGGTACTCCAATTACACGTGCTGAGTTCCCTGGTGCGGCACTCAGGCTTACAGGAACAAAAGTCACCACTGTCCGTCTGTTCAACGTTTCAATTTTACTTAGAACATTGTCATCAGGATAAATATTTCATCTAATATCATGCTGTACAAGAGATTTATAGATGACCTATTCATCATATGGAAGGGCCCACAAGCAACATTGCAGAACATCTTGGATGCCCATAATGCGTCCACCAGCCCTTTGAAATTGGTTTACAAAATGGATTTAAACACCATAGATTTTCTGGATGTTAAGATCTCTCTTGAAAATTAAAGCATCAACACCACAGTGTTCTCAAAACCAACAGACAGGAACACTTTTCTTCATAATTCCATTTGCCATCCCAAAGGAGTTAAATTGGGCCTTCTATATTCCCAAATGATAAGGATCCACAGGATTAATTCAGATGTAAAGAGGGCAGCAGCTCAAATAGATGACCTTATCAGTCGATTCATATTGCGAGGGTATGATTCTAAACAACTATATGAGACCAAATCTAAAGTATTATCAATGAGTAGAAACACATTACTTCAGAAGAAAGTGAAAGAAACTACAGTACCAAAATTGCCTTGGAAAAGCACCTTTAACATTGCCTCTGAGGAGACGAATAAAATCACCAAAAAACATTGGCACCTTATTCAAACCGACAACAAGTTGAATTTACAGAACACCAGTATTATGCCTTGTTATCAACGATCTAGAAATCTCAGAGAAATGTTAGTCAAAACGGACATTTCATCTAAAATCAAACCTGAAAAAATGACCTTGTTTGCAACCCGCAAATGAGGTTGTTTTAGGTGCACCTGCACAACGTGCTAACATCTTATTCCAGGAGACACCTTTTGTCACCCTCACCTTGGTCACAAAATCCACTTTTGTGATTTATCAAATAATTTGCCCTTGCGGCCTAAGTTACGTTGGCAAAACGAAGAGAAAGTTTAAAGAAAGAATGACGGCCCATAGATCAGCCATAAGGATGACCTTATCTAAAGGAAGCAGTGAGCAGCCGGTGGCACGCCACTTCGCAACCTTTAAACATTCCCTGGCAAGTCTACGGTACCGTATGATAGATCACATCCCCACCAATGTCAGAGGCAGAGATAGGCATAAGGCCCTCTTAAGATGTGAATCTAGGTGGATACAAAAACTGGATGTGATCACACCAAGAGGACTGAACGAATCCCTACCATTAGCATGTTTTTTCTAATTATTGATGTGGGACTTTGGATATCCACAGTATGCCATGGTCAATTTTTTCTCTTCTCTATTTGATGATTTGCTCTAGTATATATCCCTAGAGCTTTGGACCACAGTCCTGTAACATACTTCACGTATGAAGATCGTCATTATATCTCTGGTCTACACATATAGTTGTGCCTCTGTTCTGATTTCGAACGGAGGCTAGAACACTCTATGGTAGTTTCCTTCATGTTTATGTGTATTACTTAGGTTTCTTCCATTTGGCACTGTTTTATTTGCATCCAGCATTAATATGCTGGGTAATCATGATAATGGAATTCATTGACGTGCATCGTGCTATATGTGATGACGTTATTGGTGTCTGTAACATCAACCACTATATTATATTTCAGCATGATGCCAGCTTAACATGTGCCCATCATAGCATTTTACCATGATGTACCCTTGCATATATCACCATTAGCGGTTATAAGATAATAGATTGTCTAAATTGTAGTATTCATACTGTATGTACCATATCCTTCTGTTCCTTTGATCATCTGTATAATGCATTTATAAGGATTGCATCCATACTATATGTATCTGAATACTACAGCAGCTTTTCTACACATGCTGCTTTGTTTACATGTAGGAGTGTCAAATCGGGTTTCTATGGTGATAGGCTCTACCGACGTGCACCGCGCAATACGCAGTGACGTCATCACCTAGCGCCACAGCGGCTGAGTGGGTCCCCGCCAAACAGGTGTTGCACACATCACTCTGGTGAGGGATATAAGGTAAGCACATTTTACAAGTAAAATTGAAACGTTGAACAGGCACTTAAGTGCTGGCACTAGGTGTCATAACGATTTGTATATTGCAACATGTTAGTATTCACACACTGTTTTCTTATTCCAGTGTGTTCCCATGGTTACCGGGGCCGGACGGGGTGATGTCACTTCTGGCGCGACGGGAGACCCGCGGCCGGAAGTGCCACTGCGGGACGGCGGCCGGGAGCATGGGATGCACACGGAGTTTGCTGAGGAGGATCACAGGTTAGTTTTTGTTATAAATGTCACTGTTTGTTCACGGTTCTGGTTGTCTGAGGAAGGGGATTATACCCCGAAACGTCACAAATAAAACGGCCCAGTGGGGTCTTTTTTGCACTTAACTAATGTGTGAATAGTCTCTGAGTGCCGCCCATAAGAAAGGAGATATTTATATATATATACAGGTTGAGTCTCCCTTATCCAAAATGCTTGGGACCAGAGGTACTTTGGAAATGGGATTTTTCCGTATTTTGGAATAATTGCATCCATAGTGAGATATCATGGTGATGGGACCTAAATCTAAGCACAGAATGTATTTATGTTTCATATACACCTTATACACACAGCCTGAAGGTAATTTATGCCAATATTTTTTATAACTTTGTGCATTAAACAAAGTGTGTCTACATTCACACTAGAGATGAGCGGGTTCGGTTCCTCTGAATCCGAACCCGCCCGAACTTCAGTTTTTTTTACACGGGGCCGAGCGACTCGGATCTTCCCGCCTTGCTCGGTTAACCCGAGCGCGCCCGAACGTCATCATCCCGCTGTCGGATTCTCGCGAGGCTCGGATTCTATCGCGAGACTCGGATTCTATATAAGGAGCCGCGCGTCGCCGCCATTTTCACACGTGCATTGAGATTCATAGGGAGAGGACGTGGCTGGCGTCCTCTCCGTTTAGAGAAGAGAGTGAGACAGTAGAGAGAGACACAGTAGTAGTAATTTTGGGGAGCATTAGGAGGAGTACTACTACTACTACTTGCTGAAGTGATATAGATAGTGCGACTGTATTAATTATCTGACTTGTGGGGGAGACACTGACAGTGGGGAGCAGTTAGAGTCTGAGAGCAGGACTCAGGAGTACATATAACGTACAGTGCACACTTTTGCTGCCAGAGTGCCACACTGCCATTGTGACCACACTGACCACCAGTATAATATATTTTGTGATTGTCTGCTTAGGAGTACTACTTACAAGTTGCTGTAGTGTGACCAGTGACCTGACCACCAGTTTAATAATCAATCACCACCAGTTTAATATATATATATATATATATATATAATTGTATATAATATATATATATACAATATTGTATACCACCTACCCGTGTTTTTTTTTTTTCATTCTTCTTTATACATACTACTATAGTAGCTTACTGTAGCAGTCTGCGGTGCTGCTGAGCTGACAGTGTCCAGCAGGTCCGTCATCAGTCATTACATAATAAATATATATACCTGTCCGGCTGCAGTACTAGTGATATTATATATACATATATATTGATTTCATCTCATTATCATCCAGTCTATATTAGCAGCAGACACAGTACGTTAGTCCACGGCTGTAGCTACCTCTGTGTCGGCACTCGGCAGTCCATCCATAATTGTATACCACCTACCCGTGGTTTTTTTTTTTCTTTCTTCTTTATACATACTACTATAGTAGCTTACTGTAGCAGTCTGCGGTGCTGCTGAGCTGACAGTGTCCAGCAGGTCCGTCATCAGTCATTACATAATAAATATACATACCTGTCCGGCTGCAGGACTAGTGATATTATATTGATTTCATCTCATTATCATCCAGTCTATATTAGCAGCAGACACAGTACGGTAGTCCACGGCTGTAGCTACCTCTGTGTCGGCACTCGGCAGTCCATCCATAATTGTATACCACCTACCCGTGTTTTTTTTTTTTCTTCTTTATACATACTACTATAGTAGCTTACTGTAGCAGTCTGCGGTGCTGCTGAGCTGACAGTGTCCAGCAGGTCCATCATCAGTCATTACATAATAAATATACATACCTGTCCGGCTGCAGTACTAGTGATATTATATTGATTTCATCTCATTATCATCCAGTCTATATTAGCAGCAGACACAGTACGGTAGTCCACGGCTGTAGCTACCTCAGTGTCGGCACTCGGCAGTCCATCCATAATTGTATACCACCTACCCGTGGGTTTTTTTTTTCTTTCTTCTTTATACATACTACTATAGTAGCTTACTGTAGCAGTCTGCGGTGCTGCTGAGCTGACAGTGTCCAGCAGGTCCGTCATCAGTCATTACATAATAAATATACATACCTGTCCGGCTGCAGTACTAGTGATATTATATTGATTTCATCTCATTATCATCCAGTCTATATTAACAGCAGACACAGTACGGTAGTCCACGGCTGTAGATACCTCTGTGTCGGCACTCGGCAGTCCATCCATAATTGTATACCACCTACCCGTGGTTTTTTTTCTTCTTTCTTCTTTATACATACTACTATAGTAGCTTACTGTAGCAGTCTGCGGTGCTGCTGAGCTGACAGTGTCCAGCAGGTCCGTCATCAGTCATTACATAATAAATATACATACCTGTCCGGCTGCAGGACTAGTGATATTATATTGATTTCATCTCATTATCATCCAGTCTATATTAGCAGCAGACACAGTACGGTAGTCCACGGCTGTAGCTACCTCTGTGTCGGCACTCGGCAGTCCATCCATAATTGTATACCACCTACCCGTGTTGTTTTTTTTTCTTCTTTATACATACTACTATAGTAGCTTACTGTAGCAGTCTGCGGTGCTGCTGAGCTGACAGTGTCCAGCAGGTCCGTCATCAGTCATTACATAATAAATATACATACCTGTCCGGCTGCAGTACTAGTGATATTATATTGATTTCATCTCATTATCATCCAGTCTATATTAGCAGCAGACACAGTACGGTAGTCCACGGCTGTAGCTACCTCAGTGTCGGCACTCGGCAGTCCATCCATAATTGTATACCACCTACCCATGGTTTTTTATTTTTTATTTCTTCTTTATACATACTACTATAGTAGCTTACTGTAGCAGTCTGCGGTGCTGCTGAGCTGACAGTGTCCAGCAGGTCCGTCATCAGTCATTACATAATAAATATACATACCTGTCCGGCTGCAGTACTAGTGATATTATATTGAATTCATCTCATTATCATCCAGTCTATATTAGCAGCAGACACAGTACGGTAGTCCACGGCTGTAGCTACCTCAGTGTCGGCACTCGGCAGTCCATCCATAATTGTATACCACCTACCCGTGGTTTTTTTCTTCTTCTTTATACATACTACTATAGTAGCTTACTGTAGCAGTCTGCGGTGCTGCTGAGCTGACAGTGTCCAGCAGGTCCGTCATCAGTCATTACATAATAAATATACATACCTGTCCAGCTGCAGGACTAGTGATATTATATTGATTTCATCTCATTATCATCCAGTCTATATTAGCAGCAGACACAGTACGGTAGTCCACGGCTGTAGCTACCTCTGTGTCGGCACTCGGCAGTCCATCCATAATTGTATACCACCTACCCGTGTTTTTTTTTTTTTTTCTTCTTTATACATACTACTATAGTAGCTTACTGTAGCAGTCTGCGGTGCTGCTGAGCTGACAGTGTCCAGCAGGTCCGTCATCAGTCATTACATAATAAATATACATACCTGTCCGGCTGCAGTACTAGTGATATTATATTGATTTCATCTCATTATCATCCAGTCTATATTAGCAGCAGACACAGTACGGTAGTCCACGGCTGTAGCTACCTCTGTGTCGGCACTCGGCAGTCCATCCATAATTGTATACCACCTACCCGTGTTTTTTTTTTTTTCTTTCTTCTTTATACATACTACTATAGTAGCTTACTGTAGCAGTCTGCGGTGCTGCTGAGCTGACAGTGTCCAGCAGGTCCGTCATCAGTCATTACATAATAAATATACATACCTGTCCGGCTGCAGTACTAGTGATATTATATTGATTTCATCTCATTATCATCCAGTCTATATTAGCAGCAGACACAGTACGGTAGTCCACGGCTGTAGCTACCTCAGTGTCGGCACTCGGCAGTCCATCCATAATTGTATACCACCTACCCGTGTTTTTTTTTTTTCTTTCTTCTTTATACATACTACTATAGTAGCTTACTGTAGCAGTCTGCGGTGCTGCTGAGCTGACAGTGTCCAACAGGTCCGTCATCAGTCATTACATAATAAATATACATACCTGTCCGGCTGCAGTACTAGTGATATTATATTGATTTCATCTCATTATCATCCAGTCTATATTAGCAGCAGACACAGTACGGTAGTCCACGGCTGTAGCTACCTCTGTGTCGGCACTCGGCAGTCCATCCATAATTGTATACCACCTACCCGTGTTTTTTTTTTTTCTTCTTTATACATACTACTATAGTAGCTTACTGTAGCAGTCTGCGGTGCTGCTGAGCTGACAGTGTCCAGCAGGTCCGTCATCAGTCATTACATAATAAATATACATACCTGTCCGGCTGCAGTACTAGTGATATTATATTGATTTCATCTCATTATCATCCAGTCTATATTAGCAGCAGACACAGTACGGTAGTCCACGGCTGTAGCTACCTCTGTGTCGGCACTCGGCAGTCCATCCATAAGTATACTAGTATCCATCCATCTCCATTGTTTACCTGAGGTGCCTTTTAGTTGTGCCTATTAAAATATGGAGAACAAAAATGTTGAGGTTCCAAAATTAGGGAAAGATCAAGATCCACTTCCACCTCGTGCTGAAGCTGCTGCCACTAGTCATGGCCGAGACGATGAAATGCCAGCAACGTCGTCTGCCAAGGCCGATGCCCAATGTCATAGTACAGAGCATGTAAAATCCAAAACACCAAATATCAGTAAAAAAAGGACTCCAAAACCTAAAATAAAATTGTCGGAGGAGAAGCGTAAACTTGCCAATATGCCATTTACCACACGGAGTGGCAAGGAACGGCTGAGGCCCTGGCCTATGTTCATGGCTAGTGGTTCAGCTTCACATGAGGATGGAAGCACTCAGCCTCTCGCTAGAAAAATGAAAAGACTCAAGATGGCAAAAGCAGTAGCACCGCAAAGAACTGTGCGTTCTTCGAAATCCCAAATCCACAAGGAGAGTTTGTGTCGGTTGCGATGCCTGACCTTCCCAACACTGGAAGTGAAGAGCATGCGCCTTCCACCATTTGCACGCCCCCTGCAAGTGCTGGAAGGAGCACCCGCAGTCCAGTTCCTGATAGTCAGATTGAAGATGTCAGTGTTGAAGTACACCAGGATGAGGAGGATATGGGTGTTGCTGGCGCTGGGGAGGAAATTGACCAGGAGGATTCTGATGGTGAGGGGGTTTGTTTAAGTCAGGCACCCGGGGAGACACCTGTTGTCCGTGGGAGGAATATGGCCATTGACATGCCTGGTGAAAATACCAGAAAAATCAGCTCTTCGGTGTGGAAGTATTTCAACAGAAATGCGGACAACAGGTGTCAAGCCGTGTGTTGCCTTTGTCAAGCTGTAATAAGTAGGGGTAAGGACGTTAACCACCTCGGAACATCCTCCCTTATACGTCACCTGCAGCGCATTCATAATAAGTCAGTGACAAGTTCAAAAACTTTGGGTGACAGCGGAAGCAGTCCACTGACCAGTAAATCCCTTCCTCTTGTAACCAAGCTCACGCAAACCACCCCACCAACTCCCTCAGTGTCAATTTCCTCCTTCCCCAGGAATGCCAATAGTCCTGCAGGCCATGTCACTGGCAATTCTGACGAGTCCTCTCCTGCCTGGGATTCCTCCGATGCATCCTTGCGTGTAACGCCTACTGCTGCTGGCGCTGCTGTTGTTGCTGCTGGGAGTCGATGGTCATCCCAGAGGGGAAGTCGGAAGACCACTTGTACTACTTCCAGTAAGCAATGGACTGTCCAACAGTCCTTTGCGAGGAAGATGAAATATCACAGCAGTCATCCTGCTGCAAAGCGGATAACTGAGGCCTTGACAACTATGTTGGTGTTAGACGTGCGTCCGGTATCCGCCGTTAGTTCGCAGGGAACTAGACAATTTCTTGAGGTAGTGTGCCCCCGTTACCAAATACCATCTAGGTTCCACTTCTCTAGGCAGGCGATACCGAGAATGTACACGGACGTCAGAAAAAGACTCACCAGTGTCCTAAAAAATGCAGTTGTACCCAATGTCCACTTAACCACGGACATGTGGACAAGTGGAGCAGGGCAGGGTCAGGACTATATGACTGTGACAGCCCACTGGGTAGATGTATGGACTCCCGCCGCAAGAACAGCAGCGGCGGCACCAGTAGCAGCATCTCGCAAACGCCAACTCTTTCCTAGGCAGGCTACGCTTTGTATCACCGCTTTCCAGAATACGCACACAGCTGAAAACCTCTTACGGCAACTGAGGAAGATCATCGCGGAATGGCTTACCCCAATTGGACTCTCCTGTGGATTTGTGGCATCGGACAACGCCAGCAATATTGTGTGTGCATTAAATATGGGCAAATTCCAGCACGTCCCATGTTTTGCACATACCTTGAATTTGGTGGTGCAGAATCTTTTAAAAAACGACAGGGGCGTGCAAGAGATGCTGTCGGTGGCCAGAAGAATTGCGGGACACTTTCGGCGTACAGGCACCACGTACAGAAGACTGGAGCACCACCAAAAACTACTGAACCTGCCCTGCCATCATCTGAAGCAAGAAGTGGTAACAAGGTGGAATTCCACCCTCTATATGCTTCAGAGGTTGGAGGAGCAGCAAAAGGCCATTCAAGCCTATACAATTGAGCACGATATAGGAGGTGGAATGCACCTGTCTCAAGCGCAGTGGAGAATGATTTCAACATTGTGCAAGGTTCTGATGCCCTTTGAACTTGCCACACGTGAAGTCAGTTCAGACACTGCCAGTCAGGTCATTCCCCTCATCAGGCTTTTGCAGAAGAAGCTGGAGACATTGAAGGAGGAGCTAACACGGAGCGATTCCGCTAGGCATGTGGGACTTGTGGATGGAGCCCTTAATTCGCTTAACAAGGATTCACGGGTGGTCAATCTGTTGAAATCAGAGCACTACATTTTGGCCACCATGCTCGATCCTAGATTTAAAGCCTACCTTGGATCTCTCTTTCCGGCAGACACAAGTCTGCTGGGGTTGAAAGACCTGCTGGTGAGAAAATTGTCAAGTCAAGCGGAACGCGACCTGTCAACATCTCCTCCTTCACATTCTCCCGCAACTGGGGGTGCGAGTAAAAGGCTCAGAATTCCGAGCCCACCCGCTGGCGGTGATGCAGGGCAGTCTGGAGCGACTGCTGATGCTGACATCTGGTCCGGACTGAAGGACCTGACAACGATTATGGACATGTCGTCTACTGTCACTGCATATGATTCTCTCACCATTGAAAGAATGGTGGAGGATTATATGAGTGACCGCATCCAAGTAGGCACGTCACACAGTCCGTACTTATACTGGCAGGAAAAAGAGGCAATTTGGAGGCCCTTGCACAAACTGGCTTTATTCTACCTAAGTTGCCCTCCCACAAGTGTGTACTCCGAAAGAGTGTTTGGTGCCACCGCTCACCTTGTCAGCAATCGGCATACGATGTTACATCCAGAAAATGTGGAGAAGATGATGTTCATTAAAATGAATTATAATCAATTCCTCCGTGGAGACATTGACCAGCAGCAATTGCCTCCACAAAGTACACAGGGAGCTGAGATGGTGGATTCCAGTGGGGACGAATTGATAATCTGTGAGGAGGGGGATGTACACGGTGATATATCGGAGGATGATGATGAGGTGGACATCTTGCCTCTGTAGAGCCAGTTTGTGCAAGGAGAGATTAATTGCTTCTTTTTTGGTGGGGGTCCAAACCAACCCGTCATTTCAGTCACAGTCGTGTGGCAGACCCTGTCAATGAAATGATGGGTTGGTTAAAGTGTGCATGTCCTGTTTATACAACATAAGGGTGGGTGGGAGGGCCCAAGGACAATTCCATCTTGCACCTCTTTTTTCTTTAATTTTTCTTTGCGTCATGTGCAGGTTTGGGGAGTGTTTTTTGGAAGGGCCATCCTGCATGACACTGCAGTGCCACTCCTAGATGGGCCCGGTGTTTGTGTCGGCCACTAGGGTCGCTTATCTTACTCACACAGCTACCTCATTGCGCCTCTTTTTTTCTTTGCGTCATGTGCTGTTTGGGGAGTGTTTTTTGGAAGGGCCATCCTTCGTGACACTGCAGTGCCACTCCTAGATGGGCCCGGTGTTTGTGTCGGCCATTAGGGTCGCTTATCTTACTCACACAGCTACCTCATTGCGCCTTTTTCTTTGCGTCATGTGCTGTTTGGGGAGTGTTTTTTGGAAGGGCCATCCTGCGTGACACTGCAGTGCCACTCCTAGATGGGCCCGGTGTTTGTGTCGGCCACTAGGGTCGCTTATCTTACTCACACAGCTACCTCATTGCGCCTCTTTTTTTCTTTGCGTCATGTGCTGTTTGGGGAGTGTTTTTTGGAAGGGCCATCCTGCGTGACACTGCAGTGCCACTCCTAGATGGGCCAGGTGTTTGTGTCGGCCACTAGGGTTGCTTATCTTACTCACACAGCTACCTCATTGCGCCTCTTTTTTTCTTTGCGTCATGTGCTGTTTGGGGAGTGTTTTTTGGAAGGGCCATCCTGCGTGACACTGCAGTGCCACTCCTAGATGGGCCCGGTGTTTGTGTCGGCCACTAGGGTCGCTTAGCTTAGTCATCCAGCGACCTAGGTGCAAATTTTAGGACTAAAAATAATATTGTGAGGTGTGAGGTATTCAGAATACACTGAAAATGAGTGGAAATTATGGTTTTTGAGGTTAATAATACTTTGGGATCAAAATGACCCCCAAATTCTATGATTTAAGCTGTTTTTTAGTGTTTTTTGAAAAAAACACCCGAATCCAAAACACACCCGAATCCGACAAAAAAAATTCGGTGAGGTTTTGCCAAAACGCGGTCGAACCCAAAACACGGTCGCGGAACCGAACCCAAAACACGGCCGCGGAACCGAACCCAAAACCAAAACACAAAACCCGAAAAATTTCAAGTGCACATCTCTAATTCACATAATTCATTTATGTTTCATATACACCTTATACACACAGCCTGAAGGTCATTTAATACAATATTTTTAATAACTGTGTGTATTAAACAAAGTTTGTGTACATTGAGCCATCAGAAAACAAAGGTTTCACTATCTAACTCTCAGTCAAAAAAGTCAGTATTTCGGAATATTACGTATTTCGGAATATATGAATATGGGATACTCAACCTGTATATATATATATATATATATATATATATATATGTGTGTGTGTGTGTATTTATATTTGTGTCTGATATATATATATATATATATATATATATATATATATATATATATATCAATGTGTGTGTGTGCGTGTGTATTTATTAGTGATGTGCACCGGAAATTTTTCGGGCGTTTTGTGTTTTGGTTTTGGGTTCGGTTCCGCGGCCGTGTTTTGGGTTCGAACGCGTTTTGGCAAAACATCCCTGAAATTTTTTTGTCGGATTCGGGTGTGTTTTGGATTCGGGTGTTTTTTTCAAAAAACCCTAAAAAACAGCTTACCGTATATACTCGAGTATAAGCCGACTTTTTCAGCACAGTTTTCTATGCTGAAAAAGCCCCCCTCGGCTTATACTCGAGTCAACGGCTGCAGCAGACGCCGTGGGCTGTGTGGGCGTCCGCTGCAGCCGGCTCCAGGGACAGACACTAGAGGTCATTATTGACCTCTAGTGTCTGTGCGGCGTTGCTATGGGAGAGACGTCATGACGTCTCTCCCATAGAGATGATCGGGTGCCGGGAAGCGGGCGCCGGCGCGGGCGGCCAGACGGAGCGGCGACCAGATGGAGCGGCGGCCAGACGGAGCGGGGATCCAGATGGAGCGGCGGCCAGACGGAGCGGGGATCCAGATGGAGCGGCGGCCAGACGGAGCGGATGAACAGATGGAGCGGCGGCCAGACGGAGCGGAGCAGCGCAGCAGCAGAAGAAGCGGTCGGGAAGCAGGAGCGGGGCAGTGGTAAGTATTGTTTTAGTGTGTGTTTATGTTTGTAAGCTGCAAAGGGGGCACAGTAACAGGGGGCAAACAAAGGGGGCACAACAACTACTGGGGGCAAAGAAAGGGGGCACAACAACTACTGGGGGCAAAGAAAGGGGGCACAACAACTACTGGGGGCAAAGAAAGGGGGCACCACAACTACTGGGGCAAAGAAAAAGGGGTCATAACTACTGTGGGCAATGAAAGAGGGGGGCACAAATACTGGGGGCAAAGAAGGGGCATAACTACTGGGGGCAAAGCAACGGGGGCATGTTTTTATCTGTCACTGGGGGTATATGTGGCACTGGGGGCACAACCCTAGAAACAAACATTACCCCCTGGCAACAAGCATAACACCTACCGCATAAAATCCCTGGCAACGAGCATGACACCCTGAGCATGAAAACCCCTGGCACCGTGCATTTCCCACCCTAGGCTTATACTAGAGTCAGTAATTTTCCCAGTTTTTTGTGGTAAAATTAGGTGCCTCGGCTTATATTCGGGTCGACTTATACTCGAGTATATACGGTAAATCATAGAATTTGGGATGGATCCCATAGTATTATTAACCTCAATAACCATAATTTACACTAATTTCCAGTCTATTCTGAACACCTCACAATATTATTTTTAGTCCTAAAATTTGCACCAAGGTCGCTGGATGACTAAGCTAAGCGACCCAAGTGGCCGACACAAACACCTGGCCCATCTAAGAGTGGCACTGCAGTGTCATGCAGGATGGCCCTTCAAAAAAATACTCCCCAAACAGCACATGACGCAAAGAAAAAAAGAGGTGCAATGAGGTAGCTGTGTGACTAAGCTAAGCGACCCAAGTGGCCGACACAAACACCTGGCCCATCTAGGAGTAGCACTGCAGTGTCACGCAGGATGGCCCTTCAAAAAAAATACTCAGAGGGGCGTGGCCTAGCTGGAAATGGAGTAGGACGTGATCTCCTATCTCCCCCGCCTGAAATC
This sequence comes from Pseudophryne corroboree, assembly GCF_028390025.1. NCBI lineage: Eukaryota > Metazoa > Chordata > Amphibia > Anura > Myobatrachidae > Pseudophryne > Pseudophryne corroboree. The sequence continues at coordinate 142,717,777 of NC_086448.1, read as the reverse complement.
TCCTGCAAAGTACCCTGCTGCCCTGTATGAATGCCCACTGGGCCCAATACTAATATCTGAGGGGCCTGACTGCTCTGGGACGGGCTGAGGACGGATTCTGTGCCCTGCTCCCCTGTTAGAGGCATTTCAGAGTGCCGTGCTCTCCTGGCCGGGACCGGCCTGCATGCGGCCAGCGCCATCTTCATTTCTCCTCTGCCCGGATCCGTGACCCTGCTTCTGCCCCCCAGCTGTCCTGCTGCCCCTCTGTTACCTGGGGGCATACCGCTGAGCCCCGCTGCCATGTGCGCCTGGAGACTTGGTCCCCCACGGGTCCTGGATACCTGCTGTGGAGCTGCTGACTGTGACTCTCCGCCGGGCGCCATATTGTGGTTGGCGGAGGTCACGACACCCACCCGCCCTGCACTCCTGGCTGATTGAGCCGCGGATCGTGTCCTCCCCCGGAGCGTGTTCAGCGGTGCCCACTGCCCTGGCCGTGCTGTGTCCTGTCTCCCCCTGCTGCCGGATCCGCTGCTGGAGACGCTGAGGGAGTGTGGCTGGCGGGCGCCATCTTGGGACTGGCGGTGAGTGAGGTCTTGCTCCCGCCCGGACTCCTCCTGCTGCCTGCCTTGTCTGGAGGACTCTATTCTTCTATAAACCTGATGGTCCTATGTATTATAGGTTCCACCACTGATCAGGGTACAGCACCTGGGCATTTAATATTTACTGCAGGCTCTACTTCCAACGCATAGTGGATTTGCCTTATGAAGTTTATGTGCTGTGTTTGAGCCCCCCCTTGTGGCTCTTCTCCATAACTACATGTACTGATAGCTGTGATTTTCCTGTCCTTTACCTGCCTGACAGATTCTGCAAATTGTCTCGGGACATATTTTGGGAGCCGGCGACGCAGATGCCCAGCACCCGCCCTCTCCTCTCCGGGGAGGCAGAAACCGATGCCCACTGTGAGCTTCATTATCTTCATGGCTGATATTAATTAATGACGTGCTAGTGCTATTCCACTGGGAGTCACCATGCTGTAGGCACTTCGCAGCGTACTGAGCAGCACTAAGCGTATGGCAGCGCCAACACATGCTAGCATTTAACTACTTGTCCTCCTTTAAGCATGGTCAGATCCGGGAGAAGGAAAAGTAATACGACACAACCTAGGGAGACCGTGTCCCAAGAGCGTTCTTACACACCACTCCCTCTGCGCTCTCTGGAGGTCTTTCCCCCGCAAGCCCATCCTCTTGTCAATCCGCCTCTCCTCCCTCCCCATTAGCGATGGAGCAACCTGTCCCACACGCCCACAGCGACACGGCTCTTCAAGACATCCTGAAATTTATGAAAACGCTGCCAACTAAACAGGACCTCCAAGACACCATGCGTAGAGAGCTGGCATCTATAAAACATGATATCTCGCAGCTTTCAGATAGAGTGACCACGCTAGAAGATCATCGTGACTCTGCAGATACCTTTCTGGGGTATCTAACGGATGTCATTAAAGCTCAATCTGAGGAAATCCGGTCGTTGCAGACTCGTGTGTTGGATTTGGACAACAGAGGTAGGAGGATCAATGTTCGGGTGAGGGGTATCCCGGAAGATGTCCCCCAGACAGGCCTTGTTGATGCCCTGACGAAAATATTTCACGCAGTTTTGGATGAAGACCCGGCCCCCGCCATAGTCTTTGACAGGACTCACCGCGCCCTCACACCAAGGGGGCTCCCCTCTGACCTGCCCCGGGATGTTATATGTCGACTGCACTACTACGCTCAAATAGAGGAAATTATGAGCAAAGTGCGCCGCATAGATGACCTGGACTTTAATGGTGATCCAATCTCCATCTTTCAGGATCTCTCCTGGCATACGCTCCAACAAAGAAAGATCCTCCGCCCCCTTACAGAGGAACTCCGCAAGCGACAACTGAAATACCGATGGGGTTTCCCTTTCAGCCTACAAGTATCCGCATCGGGGAAGATACACACCCTATTTACTCCCTCCGATCTCCCCACTTTATGCTCCGCTCTCGGTCTCCCACCTCTGAAAATCCAGGATTGGGACTTCATTCTACCGGATCTACACCCACCACAACCTGCAGGGAATGGAGCGCCATGGCAAGTTGTAACCAACTCTCAGAAGAAAGCTTCAAAACCCCTGCCAGCGAGCCAGGACTCCTCCACTACCTGAAGAAACAGTTTGTCACTGCCCTGTAATCCAGACTTCCTTGCTTTAAGCAGGAGGCTTGCACGTTCCGGCTGTGGCACGCCGGGTGCGACACGATTTGTATGGCCCCACACTACTACTGCTCCACTTCACCGTGTCCCCCCGGTTCTGCCAGCAGACCTGGAATTGAGTTTGAGTTTTGTGACTATAATAGTAATTAATTAGTTGTTGCTGCCAATTCTTACCAATGTTTGCATGGTTTTAAACTACTTATACTAGGGATAATGCCTATGGGGGTGCCCTATGGGAAAGCTGGTATATGTACTTACCTGCTCTCCCATTGTGGGTGTTTATTTGTTTATGATGTTCCTATTCTCTGTGTCTTTCTCTTCTTCCTTTCTCTTTCTTCTGTATTGTTTTTTTATTTTCATTGTTGGTGACCGATCCGAGTCTCTTGCTATCTTGTGCTGTGACACGATGTGATGCCTGCCCCGGGTACTCTTAAATTTGCCTCAATTAACGCTAAAGGTCTTAACATCCCTGAAAAGAGGTCCCATTTATTCCGGACACTGCGATTAGATGGGGTGGATGTGGCCCTAATCCAGGAGACGCACTTTAAGATTTCTGCACGCAGGCCCACGTTAATAAGTCATAGCTTTCCCCTCACTTTCTACTCCAATAACCCTGAAAGTAAGTGTAAAGGGGTTGCTATACTTTTCTCTTAAGCTTTACAAGTTACTGATGTCTCTGTCCATAAATTAGTGCCTGGGAGATTGCTGGTGGTCCAATGCAATATATTTTCCCAGGCGTACACTCTCATAGCCATCTATGCTCCAAACCAGGGCCAACTGTCCTTCCTCCGCTCCCAAATCCCCCGACTAGATGCCCTTATGACAGGTGTTGTTGTTTTGGGAGGTGACTTGAACTGGTCCATGGACCCCACCATTGACACGTCCCCGCTGACCCCTAAATTCTCTGCACAAAAACATAGACAGGTTAGGAAGGTCTTTCATGAACTTCAACTAGCTGACTCCTGGAGAGTCACGCACCCTGCTGATAGAGATTTCTCATTCTTCTCACACCCACATCAGGTCTATTCATGACTAGACTATTTGTTTTTGATCCATAGACACCTCCCCTTATTAGTGGACGCCTCCATTGGCTCCATTACTTGGTCGGACCATGCCCCGGTATTCCTATCTCTTGCTGCCCCCTCCCGATCCCCTGGCCCTTGGACCTGGCGCCTTAATGAATCCCTCTTACACGATGGGTATTGCAAATCGGAACTCGACAAGGCGTTATCAGAGTACTTTGATATTAATGATACGGGGGATCTATCCAAAATCACTGTCTGGGAGGCCCACAAATGTGTCATAAGAGGTAAATTGATCCAATTGGGCTCTTTTGTGAAGAAGAATAGACTGGCCTTAATCTCCACTTTGTTGCATAAAATCCATTCTCTAGAGGCCCGCCATAGATCTTCCCTGTCTCCCTCCGACTTGGCAGAGTTGTCCGGAGCTCGGACGCACCTCCGGACAACCCTCAATAATAAAATTCAAGCCTCTCTCCGTAAATGCAACAGCAAATACTATAAATGGGGAAATAAGCCAGGACGCTTGCTAGCACAGGCGATTAGATCCCAGCGAATGGCCTCTTTTATTCCCTCCATGAATACTGGTGCGGGCTCCGTATGCTTTAAGTCACCAGAGATAGCAGAGAGTTTTAAAAACTACTATACCACCTTATATAACCTAGGCGACCCTTCTCCGGCCCATGATCCCCTTTCTAATATGTTGAGATCCAGGGAATACTTAGCTAAGGTGGCGTTTCCCCAGTTGCCACTCTCCGCTCGGGACTCCCTAGAAGCCCCCTTCACCCTAACTGAAGTAGAACAGGTCATCTCCTCCACACCCCTACGTAAGAGCCCAGGCCCGGACGGTTTTACTGCCACTTATTACAAGACATTTAAGGGGACTCTAGCCCCCAGATTGTTACAGGCCTTTAACTCCGTCTCTGCAAATACACACTTCTCACGTCAGTCTCTAGAGGCTCAGATCACTGTGATTCCTAAACAGGGGAAGGACCCCTCAGTGTGTTCCAGCTACAGGCCCATTTCTTTGCTTAACGTGGATCTCAAACTCTTTGCGAAATTGATGGCTCTGAGATTGAACGAGTTTCTCCCATCACTCATTCACAGTGATCAGGTGGGCTTTGTTCTGGGCCGAGAAGCAAAGGATAATACAACAAAGATCCTTAACCTTATAGATCTGGCTACTAGTAGCGGGACATCTTCTGTCCTGCTGTCTACAGATGCCGAAAAGGCCTTCGATAGAGTCAATTGGGACTTCATGAGGGCGGTGCTGGAGCACATTGGGTTGGGTCCACAAGCTCTCCATAGAATATTATCACTCTATACGCAGCCATCGGCTAGAGTGCGGGTTAATGGGATCCTTTCTGATACTTTCTCTATAAGCAATGGTATGAGACAGGGCTGCCCCTTGTCCAAGGGGCTTCAAGTAGGTAACATGGAATATAAACTTGCCCTGTTTGCGGATGACCTGCTGACAGTTGTCACACAACCCACCCACTCACTCCCCCACCTGATGTGTGAGCTGGACAATTTCAGCTCACTCTCAGGTTTTAAAGTCAACACGTCCAAATCCTATGCCCTCCCTATCTCAATCCCTCCAACGACTTTAACTGTTTTGAAATCCACTTTCCCATTTATATGGAGAGATTCCCACATCACGTATCTAGGAGTCCAACTTTCTACCGACTTATCGCGACTGATGTCCCTAAACTTCCTCCCTATTCTCCAGGCCATTAGAAATGACTACTGCAGATGGCAACACCACAATCTTTCATGGCTAGGCAGAATCAACGTTGTAAAAATGAACACACTACCCAGGTTGCTCTATCTCCTCCAGACCTTACCGATTAGGATCCCAGACTCCTGGTTCCAGACCATAAATTCCTTAATCCAACAATTTATTTGGCGGCGTAAGAGGCCTAGAATTGGTAGAACCATTCTGACCCGCCCGCCTAAAAAAGGTGGGTTTCTACTCCCAGATATTAAAACCTATTATCTTGGACTGGACCAGGAGTCGAGAGCTGAAACAGTGGGTGGTCTTAGAGGGCCTATATGTCCAGATGTACCCTGAAATTTTTCCTTGGCTCCCGAACGTACCCAAACTCCTGCTCCCTCACCCAACTGTCTCCCCTACGCTCACCTTCTGGAGGGGAATAATGCGACGACCGACCCTTTCCTCAGTATTTGGCCCCCTTATTTCCTTTCTGAGCAACCCAGCTTTCCCACCTGGGCTTTCCCTGGGTTATTACCGAAACTGGGCGTTGGAGGGACTTTTTAGAGTGGGTCAGCTAGTTCAACCATCAGGGGTCAAGCAATTCTCAGACATTAGGACAAAATGAGAGATTCCGCAGGCTGACTTCTGGAAGTTCTTGCAGGTTCGACACTTCCTATACACGGATAATATATACCGGCAAGCATCTCGTGAGCTGACCCCATTTGAAAAAATGTGTGTTGCGCCCCTGAACCCAGTACACACGGTGTCCACCCTGTATAGACTTCTAAGTACATTCGACTCCTTGACCCCCCCTCTTTTCACCCGGAAATGGGAAAGAGACCTGAATATTTCACTCTCAGATGTCAGGATTCTGATTTAGTATGTCCCCGGAGGGGGCACTAGTGGGTCATTGTAGGAGTGATAGAGGAAACTGGGAAATGGACAAAAAGTTCCGCGCATGTGCGCTTGATATTTATTATCACACAGGGATAACCAATGACAGGAACAATGAATAATAACTTATTCCGATAAATGAATATTTCAAAAGTCACTGGTAACAAATAAGCAATGAAGATGAACTTGAAACTTGATATAAATGATAAGGCAATAATGAAATCAGATGCAGCAAACAAAACTCTGGTATATAACGAATAGCCATCAAAGCACACAGTCTCTGTAGAAGCATACGTCTTTAAGCAAAGCAAGGCCCTAGCAGGAGACAGTCCTAACACAGCAAGATGTTAAGTGCTAAAGGCAATGCACAGTGTGGAATGCTGGTAATTAGGTGAAGAGGCTGAGAACTGAGAAGACACCTGAGGAAAGTCTCTTACTGCAGATTGGTGTAGCAGACTGTGGCTGGAGTTTGTAGCAAACTGGAACAATGAAGACTGGAGACTGGAACACAGGAACTTGCACACTGAATGTGACTCGCAGGAGAGCTGGAGTGGTTGCTGCTACTTGTAGTTCCACAGGAACACTGGAACAGGGAAACAACTTGGAGATGCCAGAAATAGGAGATTGCTGGAAACAAAGAATTGAAGATTTGAACTGGAACTGGAACGGAACTGGAACTGCTGGACCTGTAGTTCCACAGGTCCAATACACAGGGGTATCTCTGCAGACAGAGGACTGCAAACAGGAGACGCCTGTTCACAGAATGTGGCGTGTTGTCCAAGGCAATGAGACTGAGCCAGGAACTGGAGTTTATACCCCTTGGTCTGTGATGATTGGATGTTGCATCTCTGTGAGAGCACACCCCGCTGGATTAGGTGTTCAGATCAGCTGTGAGTTAGCTGAAGTACTGTGTGCTCCAGGCTGCAGTAGACTGAAAACTAGAACTGGAACAGAAATGAACTGCTGCAACCTGTAGTTCCACAGTAGAGATGCGATGGAGAATGCAGATTCATGACATCAGATAGGGAGTGGGACTCTATCTTCCTTAAAGCCCATAGAAGCTCTATATGCATACAGGTCAGGGAAACACAATATAAGATTCTGATGAGATGGTACAGACATCCTACCCTCCTCCACGCTTTTTCCCCATCTGTCTCACCTGCCTGTTGGAGATGTCATAAAGACCTAGGCTCTTTGTTGCACATCTGGTGGACCTGTCCGCTTATTAAGTCTTTTTGGGGGGAAGTAATTTCCATTTCTGGTATTATTATACATGCTCCTGTCCCCTCAGACCCGGATTTTTGGCTACTGGACCACTCCACTACTCCTCTCTCTACCTATAGGTCATCACTGTTAATCTTGGCAATGCCGCCCGAGCAGTAATACCCACTCTGTGGAGGTCCTCCAAGCCTCCTACATGTTGTACCTGGTTCTCCAGACTGGACTACTACATGAATATGGAAGATATATTACTGACCGCCGGGGATAGACGGTCTGAGTTTATTGCTACGTGGTTGCCTTGGATAGAGTATAAGACCTCCGAGTCATACAAGAACTATACCTCCTCTATGACATGAACTGAGAGTGGAATCTAGTGGCCAGGTGCCCCGGGCCTGTATGTTTGTACGTGTCTATGCAGTTCACATATCCTTCCCTTTTTTTTTCTCTGCATTCTCGATGCGGTCACCTCTTTCTCTGTCGTGTTCTTTTTCTAGTTCTGTGTTAGTTTTCTTCTAATGTTCCTTAATGCAAAATTGTTTGGGCAGACTGTGGAAACATTGATCACGCAACCACACTATGTTCATATTTCTATACGCCACTATGTGTAGCCGTTTACTGTTGACATGTTCATATGGATGTATAAGTTGACACAAGTCTGTATCCTTTTCAGTAAAAACAGATTATACACAAAAAAATACTCCCCAAACAGCACATGACGCAAAGAAAAAAAGACACCACAGGTATACAATGTAGATGGATGGATACTATACTATTATTACTTATGGACGACGAGTGACGACACAGAGGTAGGTACAGCCGTGGCCTACCGTACTGCTATATATATAATATATACAGAATAATAATAACGAACCTGGTGGACACTGTCAGCAGACTGCTAAACTAGTATGAAGAAAAAAAAGCCACCACAGGTATACAATGTAGATGGATGGATAGTATACTATTATTACTTTTGGACGACGAGTGATAACACAGAGGTAGGTACAGCCGTGGCCTACTGTACTGCTATATATATAATATATACAGAATAATAATAACGGACCTGGTGGACACTGTCAGCAGACTGCTAAACTAGTATGAAGAAAAAAAAGCCACCACAGGTATACAATGTAGATGGATGGATAGTATACTATTATTACTTATGGACGACGAGTGACGGCACAGAGGTAGGTACAGCCGTGGCCTACCGTACTGCTATATATATATATATAATATACTGTATAATAATAACAACGGACCTGGTGGACACTGTCAGCAGACTGCTAAACTAGTATGAAGGAAAAAAAAGATACCACAGGTATACAATGTAGATGGATGGATAGTATAGTATTATATTACTTATGGACGACGAGTGAGGACACAGAGGTAGGTACAGCCGTGGCCTACCGTACTGCTATATATATATATAATATACTGTATAATAATAAAGGACCTGGTGGACACTGTCAGCAGACTGCTAAAATAGTATGAAGAAAAAAAAAAGCCACCACAGGTATACAATGTAGTTGGATGGGTAGTATAGTATTATATTACTTATGGAGGATGAGTGACGACACAGAGGTAGGTACAGCCGTGGCCTACCGTACTGCTATATATATATAATATACTGTATAATAATAACGGACCTGGTGGACACTGTCAGCAGACTGCTAAACTAGTATGAAGAAAAAAAAAGCCACTTCAGGTATACAATGTAGATGGATGGATAGTATAGTATTATATTACTTATGGACGACGAGTGACGACACAGAGGTAGGTACAGCCGTGGCCTAGCGTACTATATATATAATATATATTACTGTATATAATAATAACGGACCTGGTGGACACTGTCAGCAGACTGCTAAACTAGTATGAAGAAAAAAAAAGCCACCACAGGAGGGTTTTTCAGGCAGACAAACGTATACTGGACTGGTGGTCACTGTCAGCAAAACTGTGCACTGTACTCCTGCTATAACTGCTCCCCAGTCCCCACAATTAGGCAGTGTGAGCAGTGAACTCAGCACAAATATATCATGCAGCAGTGCAGCACACTGAGCTCAGATATGGTGGAGTGTTTTTTTCAGGCAGAGAACCAACGGATTAAACTGGTGGTCACTACTATTATAATCAAAACCCTGCACTGTACTCCCTAACAGCTGCTCCCCGTCCCCAATCCTCCCCACAATTATAACTAAGTCACTCTGTGTCTTTTCTACTATAACGGAGAGGACGCCAGCCACGTCCTCTCCCTATCAATCTCAATGCACGTGTGAAAATGGCGGCGATGCGCGGCTGCTTATATAGAATCCGAGTCTCGCGAGAATCCGACAGCGGGATGATGACGTTCGGGCGCGCTCGGTTTACCCGAGCCACACGGGAGAATCCGAGCATGGCTCGGACCCGTGTAAAAAGGCTGAAGTTCGAGGGGGTTCGGTTTCCAAGAAACCGAACCCGCTCATCACTAGTATTTATACATGTGTATAAATACCGCTTCGGACCCGGTGACTCACTCCGCTCGCCACATGTTATATTCCCACTCGGTTGGTGGCTTGGACCCACCAACTGAGTGGAATACCCTGTGGATGTCGGGATTTTGTTCAATATTTCACCAGCTGTCAGGATTCTGGCGTCAGTCTCCTGAGCGTCGGGATTCCGACAGCCGGCATTTTATACATACATACATACATATGGGATGCAGTTAAAATGCCGGCTGTATATATATATGTGTGTGTGTGTGTTTATATATATATATATATATACATACACACACACACACACACACACACATACATACATACACACCCACGGAAACCCCCCTGAATAAATCCTGCGTTTGCCCCTGGGGCTGTGTAAGTCCAGAGCTACTCAGAAAGTGGAAACATTTTTCGTCCCGCTCGGCTGCACAAGTGTTCGCACACTTGCAAAGCGAAAATACACTACCCTATAGGCGGTGACTATCTGTTCGCTGCTCTGTAAAAAATAGCTAGCAAGAGATCAACTCGGAATGAGGGCCTGTATACAGTAATTCAGGGTCAGAGCTAGAACTCAGTGCTAGGTGATTGTCTAGTATGCCTGAGACTAGCAGCTTATCCTTGTTCCTGTTATAGTCCTTCTGTATACCAGTTTTGGATTACAGTCCCTATTACTCTCTGCACTCTGCTTGCCCCCAATACTGATTGTCCCATTTGTTAACCAGATCTCTGCTATGGAAACTGATTACTCTCTTTTTTGAGACTGCATTGCACGTCTGTATACCAAACATCAGGAACTGCCCCTTGACTCTGCTTTGTGCTCGACCCTTTTGCTACTGCGGCTATTTGTCCATACTTGGCATACAAGTGATTCTCCCGCAATTTTTTAAGTACTTGCCGAACATTGAGGAGAACTTGCTGTTCCGGAGACTCCGAATAAATTAAGATGTCATCCAAATAAACTACTATGAATTTCCCCAGGAAGTCGCAGAGGACATCATTAATAAGATCCTGAAACACCGCAGGAGCATTAGACCAAACGGCATCACAAGACATTCGTAGTGTCCAAACTGTGTACTAAAAGCTGTCTTCCACTCATCCCCAGATCTTATTCGGATGAGGTTATACGCTCCTCTAAGGACAATTTTAGAAAAAATGACCATGGTGCGGAGTTGATCAAACAACACAGAAATTAACAGTAAGGGGTAAGTGTTTTTACAGAAATTTTATTCAGGGCCTGATAGTCAATGCAAGGCCTAAGAGATCCGTTTTTTTTTTCAACAAAAAAAACCCCCACCATCAAAGGGGATTTCGAGGGCCTAATAAATCCCTTTTTTAGACTTTCCTGCACGTAATCATCCATGGCCTTAGCCTCTGGGCCAGACAGTGCATAGAGTCTTCCTTTAGGCAAGATAGCACCGGGAACGAGGACAATGGTGCAATCATAGGAGCGTGTGGGGCGGAAGGACATCCCGCATTACCCTTGGAAAATACATCTGCATAGTCCTGGTAAACTGATGGAATACGTTCTGAAGCAATGACAGCAACCCGCACAGGACGAGAAATACACCTCTTAGAGCAGTTGGAACCCCACCGTGAAATATCCCCAGATTGCCAATCAATGGTTGGATTATGGATGGCAAGCCAAGGATGATCCAAGACTAGAAGCACGGCTTGACAATGGGTGAGAAAAAATGTAAATCTACTCAGAATGTAACGCACCTACAGTCAAGTGCAATGGTGTGGTCTGATGGGTAATTACCCCATGAGAGAGATGACCACCATCGAGACCGCGCATGGTAATCGGTCTACTGAGCTGGAGCCACGGAATTCCTAGAGTTTGAGCCCAAGTAAGATGCATGAAGTTCCCAGCAGCTCCGCTATCAATAAATGCAGAAACAAAAGAACTCTGATTTCCTGACGATACCGCGGCAGGAACTAATAAAGAATCGTGTGAGAACACTAGTTAAAGACCTAAGTGAACCCCCTCAACTTTCACTTGGTCAGGGCATTTCCCTGCTTATTTGGGCAGCTGTGCGCAACATGTCCTTTGCCGCTAAGGTATAAGCAGAGCCCTAAATTTAACCTCCTGGTTCTCTCTTCAGAGGAAAGTCGGGACAGATCAACTTGCATGGGTTCCTCGATGTCCTCGGGGAGAGCATACACACACGGACTAGGCCTGATACTAGCCACTTTTTCAGTCCTCCGCTCTCGGAAACGGCGATCGATCTTGATAGCAAGCTCCATGAGCTTATCCAAAGTCTCTGGGACTGGTTACTGAATGAGACTATCTTTTATCACTTCAGACAAGTTGAGGCGAAACTGACTGCACAAGGCAGGATCATTCCTGCCACAGTAGTTCGACCACCGGCGAAACTCAGTACAGTATGCCGCAGCGGGATATTTACCCTGTCTTAACGCACGTAAATGGCTTTCTGCAGATGCTTCTCTATCAGGATCGTCATACAACAGACCTAAGGATTTTAAAAAGGCATCAACAGTGAGTAATGCTGCGTCACTGGGTTTTAGCCCAAAAGCCCAGGTTTGCGGGTCCCCCTGAAGTAAATACATAACTATGCCCACCCGCTGAGTTTCTGAACCTGAGGACTGGGGCCTTAAGTGAAAATAAAGTTTACAACTCTATCAAAAATTTAAAAAAAGTGGTCTGGAAGAGTCATCTTGGGTTCTGGGGATATACTCGGGGGGAAGTTTGATAAAGATCCTCCTGAGACCTCACCCGAAGGGTAAGATCCTGCACCATCTGAGTGAGATTTTGGATGTGACTAGCCAATACCTGGCTGGGATTCTGACCTTGCACCGAAGGATTCATGAGGACAGAATTTCAAGGCCACCCTGATTGTTTTGTGGCCAGTGATAATGTTATGTTCAACATAGTTGGAACCCGAGAGACAGTGTGGCAACAGAGGAGCTCCGAGTACAGAAACGTGATGCTACAGTTCGAACTGAGATTTGCAGCAACCCCTAACGGAAAACCCTGACTTCATTGTCCCTCCCTAGTGGTCGGTCAATGCCTGTGAGACTATGGTTTCTTGGGCCCTCAGCAGCCGCATTTGAATGAGCGGATTAGGTCTGCATAAACTCCGATGCCCCCCCCCCTCTGCCCCCCCGGTCTTAGTTGGTGACAAGGCGTTGACCGAGACAGAGAGAGAACAAGGGGAAAGCTAACTAAGACAGATACAAAAGATAAAGCGGAAACTACTGAAAACTATAACTAATTTATGTGCGGCGCGGCCGCCAAGAAAACCGTAACCAAAGTAACACAGCCTAAACACCAAATACGGACCCGTCGTAATAAGGCGAGGGCAGCGATGCGAAACTCTCCGCAGAAATGACACAACCGAACACAAATAGAGAAAATACGGCTTCAGCCAAACAGTGCGACAAAGCCGCTACTCACGACACCACGAAGGATGTATGCAGAAAACGACCGGAACCCCGAAGCTTCAGATGCCAGGCCACTCCACTGAAAGATAACTCGGAGGTCAGCAGGAAACAATCTTTCAGCCCGGACTCAGGAAACTGGACACAGGATACCGAAGAATACAAGCAGGATGCAGGAACACTCCAGGGGCAGGAAGGCAGGCTGCACAGGAAGCTATAACCAGCGGGGCTGAACTATCCTGGCTCTCCTAATAAAGGCCCTACCAACCAATGCTGTGAGGACCAGGCAGCCCAGCCCCTCTGGGCCCTGATTGATGCAGCTGGCCCCTCGTGCACTAAGCGCGGCGTCCTGGTTGCCAGGCAACTGTCTGGGGACAGGACATCAGCGGCGGAAGTGATGCATCGGCCCCGTTGACTTGCAACGGCCGGGCACCGGCGCAACCCACTACGGCTGACAAACAGTTACTGAATAAGGCCCTGTATGGAGTCTCATGGTGGCTTACAGCCGGGAAGATGTCTGGCTTGCCATGCTGAGGCATGCTGTGGGCACAGAGGTTAGCATTGCTTCCTTCCACAGTCCTACTTATAGTATGAAATTATTTTTGACTGTAAAGTGGTAAGGGCAGGGGTTGCATAACAAAAAACTTTACTGCACAGTCAGGCTTAGTACTGTACCGAACCCACCAGAACTCAACTTGCCCCATCCGGGGCTGCTGTGGGGGCTCAGGAGGGGCTGCTAAAATGTCTAAAGGGCTGCTTTATTTAAAAATTAAATATGAAAAAAATAAACAAAGACACACAGGTATGCTCATATGCGTGTAACTGGGACACACAGGTATGCTAACATGCGTGTAACTGGGAGCTGTGTAAAACAAAAATAAAATGCAATTAAAAAAATGGAAAAATAGAAACGCGCAAGATTTTCACAAAATACAGTAAGTCTCCAGACTCCATGAAGGGGAAAATATCCAATCTTGATCCTGTGGTATACACCAGTTTATTTGCATCCCAGCATTAATTCCGACATTACAGACGGAGCCGCGCTCATCTGAGGCGATCCATCTGACTAGTCACACCGGGAGTGCACAGAGATACTCCCATTCAGAGCATCTCTGTTCGGGCGACTGGGACACTCTCGGCGATAAGCGTGCCCGGGTGGCCGCGCCTTTCACAGACGGAGCCATGACTAGCGTGGCTCCATCTGTATCTTAATCCCAGAAAATGGAGAAGGGGGTAAAAATTTGGAGGCTTTGGCCCCTAGTTTTTCCGTTTGTCCAGTAATGTGGTAATTATATTTTGTTTCTGTTCCACAACAAAATATAGGAGTGGAGGTGAAAGACTGTGTGTTGTTCCTGATTGCGTGTGCCTCTCTAATTTTTAATCCCCTTCTTGACACTTTCCTCTTCCTCTTGCCTCTTCTCATAATGTGAAAAGTCATCAAAGAAGGAGGTGATATATTTTAGCTAGCTATGATTTGGAGAACTTGCCAAGCTTTTTTTCAGGGGGACCAACTGTCGCTGAAATTATGAGTTTATTAAACTGTACATGTCCTGTTTAAACAACATAAGGGTGGATGGGAGGGCCCAAGACAATTCCATCTTGCACCTCTTTTATTTCTTTGCATTATGTGCTCTTTGGGGCCTAGTTTTTAAAACTGCCATTCTGTCCCTAACTGCAGTGCCACTCCTATATGGGCCAGGTGTTTGTGCCGCCCACTTGTGTCGCTTAGCTTAGTCATCCAGCTACCTCGGGGCAACCTCTTGGCCTAAAAACAATATTGTGAGGTGTGAGGTTTCAGAACAGACTGGAAATGAGTGGAAATTAATGTTATTGAGGTTAATAATACAGTAGGATCAAAATTACCCACAAATTCAGTTTTTTTTTTATTTTTTTATTTTTTTTTTTCAAAAAAAATCCAGATCCAAACCAATAAACAAAAACAAATCCTGAAAGGGTGATTTTGGCAAAACCAATCCTGATCCAAAACATGAGCAGAGATCCAGATCTAAAACCAAAACCTCAAAAAGTGTCTGCCGCACATCTCTAGTTAGATACCTGCAGTTCTGCACTATTCATTATTTTTCTCTTGGCTTAAGAGTTTTTGATACTGTTCTGTCTCAGATGATCTATTCTCTGCACTGTCGTAATTTGTTAGTGTTTAGTATACAGGCTTTATACTTTATGATATCAAATACAATTGTCATGCTGTATTATGAAAGTGTCCATGTAACATATTGACTTACAATTTGAATTGGACCAACAGTCTTCAGTTTTTCTTTCGGTTGCTTTTTTTCATTTTGTTCCCTAGGAAAAGCAAGGACTTTTATAGTCTCAGAAAAGTGATAACAGAGTACATACTGAGATATCAGATTGCTAATAATTCTGCATTCTGGTGCTGTTAATCTAATTGCCCGATGACTTCTTGTGTGTTGTCTATGACCTGGACTGACTGAACCAAATATAATCTGGTCATTCAAACATATTTCTGAGCTGCAGTATGTGATTAAAGAAATTGGACAGGTCCTGTGATTAGACCAAATATCCAGATTTGCACTGTACACGTTGAGTCTCCGATATCCAAAATGCTTTGGACCAGAAGTATTTTGGATGTCCAATTTTTCTATTGAGATATATCAGAGGTTCTCAAACTTGGTCCTCGTGGGCCAACACAGTGCATGTTTTGCAGGTAACCCAGCAGGTGCACAGGTGTATTAATTACTCACTGACACATTTTAAAAGGTCCACAGGTGGAGCTAATTATTTCACTTGTGATTCTGTGAGGAGACCTGCAAAACATACACTGTGTGGGCCGCCGAGGACCGAGTTTGAGAACCTCTGAGATATATGGTGGGGATGGGACCCAAGTCTAAACACAGAATGCATTCATGTTTAATTTACACCTTAGACATACAGCCTGATGGTCATTTTATACAGTACTTGCAATAATTTTGTGCATGAAACAAAGTTTGTGTACATACATAGGGTTACATACTATTTACCGGCAGGCGGGATGCCGGCTGTCAAGACCCTGATAGCGGCATCCTGGACGCCAGAATGCCAGCATCAGGGCGAGTGCTAAGAGTTCACTTGTGGGCTCGCTGCGCTCACCACGGTGCGGGCTCAGTAGCTCGCTGCGCTCGCCACAGGTTCTAGTCTCTCTCTATGGGTGTCGTGGACACCTATGAGTGGGAATAGCCCCTGTGCGTCAGGATTCCAGCTGTCGGCATTGTTGGCTGTCGGGATTCTGGCGTCGATATCCTGACCGCAGGGATTCTGACAGTCAGCAAATTGATTGCATCCCCATACATGGAATGCATTTATGTTTCGTATACACACAGCCTTAGGGTCATATTATACAGTACTTGTACTAATTTTGTATATTAAACAAAGTTTGTGTGCAATGAACCACAGTGACGAGCGGTGAGGTCAGTGGCTGGGAGGAGCTGGCTGATAAATACTCCCCCCACCCTTCCTATATATACTTAACTGAACCAGCCAGGAGGGGTAATGCCATAGCAGGGGGAACACTCAGTGTGGTGTCCCCCTGCCATCACATTTACCACTCCCATACCACTCAGACCAGGGCTGGTATTCCTTGGAAAGTGGGGACCCCAAAAAATGGGGTCCCCCCTCCCGAGCAACAACCAGCAATGGGCTGAAAGCCCAGTGCTATGCCCCGCTCCCCTGGTGGCGATAGGTGCGGGGTTTGTTATTTACGGCAAACCTGCATGCCCGGACTTTAAGGGCCCGCTGGCACCTGTAGTCCTCCTGTAAAGAAAATTTTAAAATAAAAACAAGACCCTTTTTTTTTTTTAAATGTAAAAAAGTTTTATTGTACAGGATCTTCACATGGGGACGGCGGCCTTTAAGCTCTTTCTCATGGCCACCACCTTCCCAGGGCTTCCAGCGTCTTCCTCCGGCATTTTCATCTGGGGGGGGAGGGTGGGGCAACAGCCTTTCAACTCTTTTTCATGGCCATCATCTCCCCAGTGCTTCCGGTGTCTTCACCTGTGGGCGGCAGCCGTTAAGCCCTTTTTCATGGCTGCCGCCCATCCAGGACTTCCACGGCGTCTTCTATCTTCAGGAGGTCTTCTCTGCTCTTCCTCCGCCGTTGTACTGACAGACGCTCCCTCACGCTGACTTATAAGTCAGCCAGAGGGGGCGGGGCGATGACATGGCGAGCCGTGATTGGCGAACGGTGGCCATCTTGTATTTAAAAAATGACGCTGAATGCTGAATAGCAGGCAGGGACTGGATCCTCTCGGATCCAGACCTGCCGCTGAAGCCCGCAACTCCACGCCTCTCCACCACCACAAACGCCCACACCACTGCCGCTATGCCCGCACCACGCTAACGTCCACACCTCCGCCACATATGCCTGTACCAACCCAGAGATGGCAGCGGATCCAGTGACGGATCCGCTGGCCAATCACATCCTCCTCAGTGACACAGACGTGCTTTCATGGGTGAAAGCACGTCTCTGTGTCACAGCGGCACTTCTAATGGTGCAACTTAATTTATTTTCAGTGGGTTTTTACAGCCCACGGCATGGCCCCTCCCCCCGATTTGACCACTGTACCATTGTCAATGGGAGGCACCACTATCGGTGCCTCCCAAAGCCAATTCAAAAGTCAAAATTATCAAAATAATATGAAGCAGATACTTATGACACAGAATATGTATCTTCTTTGTACGGTATTATTTTAATCATTAATGGCAGGGGAGGCACTGCCTCTCCTGCCTCTCTGGCCTGCACGTCCCTGCTGAACCGTCAGTAGCAAAGATATCTCAGTTGCGCTCAAAAAAAATGTGTATTTTGGACTACTCTGTATATCAGAATTTTGGATATAGCAGGCTCAACCTGTACATGGGTATTAGCAGCATAACAATGTGATTTGTTTTTCATGCTCATTTTCAGGCAACTGTCAGCTACATACAGTCATTTTATTTTAAGACATACAGCGAGCTTTTTAGCAACAATCAGTTGTTTAGAGACCCCACACAAAAATTATTATACACCATCCATAGTTGCCTACTTTCTGTGTTCCAAGGAGGAGACGATGCTTGCCACTACGGGAACTAAAGGACACAATTTGCACATCCTCAGGAGGGAATGGGGTCAAATGATGGAAATTAGTGTCATTTAGCCCTGACCCCTACATTCCCTGTATAATCTCCTCATCCTGCCCGCATCACTAGGAAGTTGGTGTGATGCGGGAGATTCTGCCACTCTTCTGTGGGTGCAGGGGATTACCTGAAAAATCGTGAGTCTCCCGCAACTTGCAGGAGAGTAGACAAGTATGCTATATACACAAATACAAACTATATTCACATTCAAACTTCTTTTCAAATGACTTTTTACACACCTATGGATTCATATGACATTTCAATATGACTTTGTGTCTCTATTTATTAAAGGGTTGCTTTAGGAAACTTCTCCACTTTATCTCTCTCCAAGATTTGATACATCTCTCCCACAGGGTAGTACACTATAATTATATTCAGAATGCATAACCAGTCTTTTAGCATGGGTGGGGGATCTTCTTATGCAGCAGAGCAGTGAATGTTTGGGATCCGGTCTTTAGGTTGACAGTAAGTAGGTCGACACTGTCTAGGTCAACCACTATTGGTCGACAGTAAGTAGGACGACATGGTTTCTATGTTGACAGGGACTCTAGGTCGACATGTTCTAGGTCGACTTGACAAAATGTCGACATGCGTTTTTTTTGTTGTTTTTTTTTAGTTTTTCATACTTTACGATCCATGTGGAATACAATTAGGAACGGTAACCTGTGCCGAGCGCAGCAGTTGCGGAGGTGACACAGTGCACTAATTGGGGTTCTCGGTCACTGCACGGTGAAAACGACACCAAAAAAAAAAAAAACTTATGTCGACCTAGAGTCCCTGTCGACCTAGAAACCATGTCGACTTATGTACTGTCGACCAATAGTGGTTGACCTAGACACTGTCGACCTAAATCTAATCTACCTAACATCCCACACCCGAATGTTTATAGGCCCCTTCCAAAAATAGCTAACATGTGCTTCTAACAGTCAGAGTCCTCTTATACAGTATGGATTGTGTTCATGTTTTATGATATTAAAAAAGGACAGAAAATACATGCAACCCATTTTGTGATACCTACATAAGTAACGGCAGTAAGTGAATCATTAAAATCACCAGACATTTTCACTTATGGAAAGACACTATATCAAATTCCCCTCTTTATGAAACACTTCCAATAAAGAACATATACTATATGTAGCTATAATTAATATAACTAATGAAAACAACAGAGATGTGAAAAATTAATTCACTAATATTGTACATACGTGTTGTCTTCTTGTATTTCATCCAGTAAGGTTTCTGTCGTAGGGTAATTGTTATCAACTTTCACATCGGGGATCTTTGGGTCACTCATTTTTTCTCTTATGCTACGCAACCAAGAAAACCACTGAAGAATGGAACAGTGACATGGGATAAAGACAACATCAAATGTTAATCATAGGAGTACATGTTTTAAAAACATGATTAAATTAATAGGAAAATCAATTAATTTGTTTTGCACACATTTCAATGCCCACGGCACATTAATTACACATACATGAATGAATTTCAGGTGGATTATGGCTTAAGACTGACTGTCATATCCCAGCACAATACTTAATAAATCTAGCCACACAGCAGCATGACAGTGTGGGTTGTCAACAGGTGCAATGCCTGATAATAATCCCATATACATTATGGTTGTTGATTTTTTTGTACAGGCCAATAACTGTCATCTTCCAGACAATTTTGCAGCAACCAATACCATATCCTACAGAAATTTAATTTCATATACTGTATACTCTATACGGTAAACAGATGAACATTGAAGCTTAGCATATGCAAAAACATCTTGAATGATAAAGTAGAAATAATAAAATAAATTATGTCTAAAAGAAATCAGTTACATTTCTTTTCGATCGATTTAAAGATTGATTGATGCATATACGCATGTTAAAAGACATGTAACAGGCCCATTTAAGTTGGATAGACCATTTTTTT
The DNA here is from genome assembly GCF_028390025.1 of Pseudophryne corroboree. Lineage (NCBI taxonomy): Eukaryota > Metazoa > Chordata > Amphibia > Anura > Myobatrachidae > Pseudophryne > Pseudophryne corroboree. The sequence continues at coordinate 142,697,802 of NC_086448.1, read as the reverse complement.
TAATGCTTGTTGATTCCCCCACTGCTTGGTCAGTGTCACAGCACTGGAGGAAAGGAATACAATCAGTAAAGTATAGACCTGAGAGGTTGATCTTAATAGAATTGTTTCCTTTTTAGCCTTACTATGTAACGGACTATTTTATTTCATCAAGTTTTTTTTCTAGCCATTACTAACCAAGTGCATTATGTGAAAATCAGCACAAAACTCAATCTACCACAAGACCAAATACTTAATTTTTAATTATTTATAAATTTGTTTTAATTGTTGACTTTGTTTGGCTTAAATGCAAATCATAAATGTAATATGGTTTAAGAATGTAATATTTACTTATAGCACAACTTAAAAAAAAACATTACTGACCTGCTTCTAGAGGTAATTTTTAAGAACAATTTCACCTGGTTTGTTCATTTATATGAAAGCACAGCGGCTGATTACTCAGCTCTGAGTCACATCATTTAATTATTAAAGAGAATGAGTTTAAAGGTCAGTATTGTACAAGCATTGTGTAGTAAATGTTTTCATTTTTAGCAATGAGTGATCAAGCCCCCATCCCTGGCAAACCACATGTCTATTTCTCTCGGAGAGCCCCGGTTGTGCACAAACAGGGTTCCACCTCATCAACGGTCAGTCTCCTGACTCCTGAGCACCCCTTTCAAGGTAATGCCATCCTTATTATTCTAAGCATTCTCATGGATGTTGTCTCAAATGGCTGAGCACGTGGTCTCCTGTGGTTAGCAATAAACAGGACAGAGACTACAAGGACACCCTTCAAAGTAGATTGTAGTCAGGATGTGAGAGGGGACTCATTTTGCATTCACTGTCTTATACTGTAGCAAATGTAAAGCAGCAGATGCCCTTTCAAGGATTCCATACTACTTACTGCATTTCCTTCTACCAATGATTTATCTGTTATGTGATACTGTATTTTATTAGCAGACTCTTTGTTAAATATTTGTGACAATTATCTCACGTGGCTGAGATAATTGGCCTCATTAATGAACTCATGTGTCTTACCATTAAGAGATTGTGGGTAATTTTTAATATGGGTGATATCTTTTTCTTGTTTTTGCTGACATACTGTACAGCATATATTACTCACAGCCAGTACTGCCACAAAATAAGAAATCTTTTTTCCTGTTGAAACTGGTAATAATTGCAAAGGGGTGACCACAGGTTCTATATATACTGTACCAAGCCAGTGCAGAAATATCCTCTCCCTCTTCCTTTCTAAATTTATACGTAAGAACAGTGGCTAATAACTCAGCTCTGAGTCACATCATGTAATCATTAAAGAGAATGCGTTTAAAGGTTGGTATTACACAAGTACTGTATTATGTAGTAAATAGTCCTCCAAATTATTCGAGTTAACTACTGTTGGTATGGTTATTGTGCAGAGTTTTAGCAAAATTACTTGACCATTTGATTTATTAAACATTACATAGCTGAATAGTTGATGACTAGTTTTTAGAATGTACTGGGGTCCATAATGGCACGTCACAGTGCTTTTACATCGCCAATTTTGCCTTATACTCATAGCGCAGAATTCAGTTGTTTTTCAGCTGGAAGCTTCTAGATTCCACCCAAAAGGAGCTGCATCCAGAGGGTCTGCGCAGGTTGTCATGGTGCGATAGCATCCCGGAATATGCGATCACATCATGATTGACAGCTGTGGGCATTTGGTGGACGTGGTCCGGACAACGCAGGCATGTCCAGACCATTTTTGGGGCAGCTGTGTGATGTCATACGCAGCCACTTTGCGGCAAAAGATGGCGCTGGACCACCTGCAAGAGCAGCCAGGCTGCGCAGGCAGTGGTCACCCTCTAATCGGTGCAATTAAATTGGAAACGCAACACACGTTGGCGGCCTTGCCCTCTCTTTGACCACCGACATCACTGCCAGAATCCCGCGCAACCGGCATTCTGGAGCGCATGCACTGGGGATCACAGTACGGAGAACAAGAGCAGAGATCAGCTGCAGCAAGGACACGATCTGCATGTGGAGAAGGGGGGCATATACTGTATGCCAGTGGGGGTAGCAGTGGGGGCGATTGGTGGTAACCCACTAGGGGGATTTATCACTTGTCAAGGTGGGAAAGGGGGAAAATAAAGATAATCAGTGCTGGAGGGGGTTAAAATAATAACAAAAAATACATTAGTCACAGAGTGGTTGCTAAAAAAGTGACTTTTTACATGCGTGGAGGATGTTAAATAAAACACTGAATTAGGATTTTGGACCACTGATGGTCTATTGCTAATGAGTGGGGGGGTGGGGGGGAATATTTTACTATGAGACCAATGGTCATTGGGGAGATGGGGGGAGGTGAAAAACACCCCCTTGATATACCAAATATTTCAATATATTATTAAAAATACTTTTTAAACATTATTAAGTCATTTTAAAAAACTAGAATTTCTGTGCGTTTTTGCGAGGGTAAAAATTTTCAGTTAAGTGGTTTAACAGCCTGCAACAGAACAAAGTGATATATTGTTTTAGGCCGAGAGGCTTGTCAGATTTGGTCTGTGTCTGGTCTTCAGTAAATTTATACTCAGAGAAACAATTACTTGCTTACTTACTATCAGCATGGAGAATGGTAAGGATTTCAGAAGAATCTCTATGATCATTAAAAGAAACCCTACAACACAGAGCATCCAAAAATCTTACTTTCTGATCTATAGGGCCTATTCAGTCACCCTCAAGTGGCACTTGAACTGCTTTGTGGGATATTTCTCACAGCCTGATCTTTGCTTGTAGTTTATGTAAGTGAGAGCAGGGATCAGCCTACCCTACTGATCTGTAATCCAACTGGCTGTTAGCCAGATAACTCATCCAGGTACAAAGTAAGGAACAAAGCCAGGGGTCAGGGTCCAGATAGTCAGTAATCTAAGAAAAGCCATCAGGAAAGGCTGGCCTGGACTAGACTGCAAAGGCACAATGATCAGACAACTAGCGCTCTGGGTTCCCAACCTTATACCACCCCTAGAGTGTAGGTGATTCGTTACAGGCAACATAAGGATAGTGACCATGCTCAATGCAAATTTGCTGATGGAAATGAAAAAGTTCCCAGTCAAATAATGGAATATTGTATGTGGTAAGTGTATATTACCAAGGTGGACCTCTGGCAATGGAGACTCTCAGATATTGACAGTCAATCTCAGTGCAGTTTGGGTCTAGGATAGAAAGGAATACACAACCAAATGTATAGTGTTTCACCACTATGCATGTAGATGGCAATGTGTGTGGGTAGATGCACACATGCACTGGTGGTTCTGTGCGTTCCAAGCTCTCTCAGTGCCCTGGCTAGCTGTGCAATGGTAATTGAGCCAGCCGACTTGGGTAGACTTTGTGAAAAATCTGAACATCAGACTGGTATTCCACTAGTATGAATGAAAAAGTAGAAATGCTGGATGGATCACTGGATGCAAGTATGTCCACCAGACACCAGGAGATTCTGTATCTTCAATGCGTTTCACCGCACAGCAGGGCAGCTTTATCAAGAAGCAGATCTGGTGGAGCTTGGAATGCACAGAAGCACCAGTGCCCATGTGAATCTCTCCACACAGCTTGATAGCAGCCAGCTTCTAGTCGCACTGTTGGTCCCAGTGCTGAAGGCTCCGCCTTAGTAACACACTCACTTACCATATACAATATTCAATTATTTGACTGGGAACTTTTTCATTTCTACAAGAAACTGGGTTCTCAATTTGGTCTTCACCGGCTAATTAATTCATTGGATAATAGTATCTGATATATTGACTAGACTGTTGGTTACTATACAAGAGGGCTAATATATTTTATTGCATTTTTATTGGTCTATATATCCTATGTGGGCGGCATTTGATGTGCCTGATGTCGGGATCCCGGCACTCACCATACTGATGCCGGAATCTCCGTCAGCCAGCATACCGAGATGTATTCTCTCTTTTGGGGTGTCCATGACACCCTTGAAGGGAGAATAAATAGTGCGGCGTGCGTAGCGCACCGCCATGCCCGCAGCATGGCGAGTGCAGTGAGCCCGCAAAGGGGCTTTTTTGCTCTCACCCTGCTGCCTGCATGCTGGCGGTTGGGATCCTGGTGCCAGTATGTTGGGCTCCGGGTTCCCAAGCGCCAGCATAACATACTACATCCAATATCCTACGTTACTGTCTCAGATTTTTTTAACTATATCTATTGCTTTTACTTATGGGAAGCATATGTACATTTATTGTTCCAATAAACATATTTTTATATTTATATTTATATTTAGTTTTATGTGTGTATCATCAAGCACCACTTGGGTTTGTCTCACATACTGAGATCAGGTCCCACAGATTTTCTTTCAAGATTAGAATACGAGGTTGCTGGAAAAATAAGGAACATAAAGCCTACCTGCAATTATTATATTTTTTTAACTGATATAATGTATTGTAAGTTTTTACAATCAGTATATACAAAGATCGCATATAGGGGCATATTCAATTAAGTGCGAGAATGGAAAAATTCTCTCACCTACAGGGTTTTTCTTGCAGCCCCAAAGCACGGACAATTTTTCCTAAAATCCATATTTTTTAGGAAAAATGGTCAAGAGTTGCTCTGGTACTGCTGCAGCATCCCTCCCTAATGGCTAATTAAGCAACTGGGAGTTTACGATTAACTTAATTAGTCCAATTACTCACCTTCCAAAGCACTGCCTCCTCCTCCAGTTCTTCTCTCCAGCGTCGCAGACAGTAGAGACAACTTCCAGGGATTGGCCAGGCACAGGACAGGTACTACCCCTAACCCTGCACCTGCTCCCGCACACACTACCTACACTACCCCTAACCCTGCACCTGCTCCCGCACACACTACCTATACTACCCCTAACCCTGCACCTGCTCCTGCACACACTACCTACACCACCCCTAACCCTGCATCTGCTCCCGCACACACTACCTACACTACCCCTAACCCTGCACCTGCTCCCGCACACACTACCTACACTACCCCTAACCCTGCACCCACTCCCTGCACACTACACTACACTACCCCTAACCCTGCACCCAATTCTGTATACTACACTGCACCAGCTCCCCGCACACAGCATTGGCAGCCTTCATCAGGCTACCACCTGTGTAAAAAAAAAATCCAGACAATTTTTTAAGTGGATACCGTGGATATTGGGAGTGCGCATTTTAATATTTAGGATTTATTGCTGAGCATGTTGCTATCTGGAAAGCTGGCCAACATCATGCTATCATCATGATGGGCATATTTTTATAGGTCTAGAGCCAGTGGCATCACAAGGGGGTGAGGGGGTGCCTGCACCCCCCACTGAGGGGTTACACCAAAGTGCCGGCTCCTGCTCAGTGACAGCTGCACTGTAACATTACCTCCAGCATTCGGTTCCTGTCACTGTGTAAGAAACCGGCAATGCAGACAAGGAAGTCTCGGGGGGAAAAGTCTGCACATCCCGGACCACCCAAGTGATGGAAACGGGGATTAGGACGTGTAGCCCTGCCCTGTTCTGTGAAGCCACACATGCCCAGAGGCCGTTACATGAAACCACGTCTCTTTTTAGCGCCCACTTCCCCGTTCCATGTAGCCTCACACCCTTTTTTTTGACAGCCGCATCGGGTGATAGAAAGGTAAGTGATGGAACTGCTAGAGCTGTAGTCACATCCACCCCAATGTTAATTTGTCCCTGTCCAGATGTCTTATAATTAAGTCTGGATTACACTTTCATTCTTATGTTATAAACTGTGGTTTATACATGTTTAAAAGCCCTCAGACAACAGTTAAATTAACGAGAATGAAATGGTCTTTAAAAGAAAGAAAAAAAATCTTCTTGTATTATAATCATACATTATAATATCCTTGGAAACCTGTTGTGTTTTATTTTGCTATAATTGTATACATTTTCTAGAAGTGAGTTTTGGCTGGACATTCAAGGTAATCATTCTGTGTAGATATGCCTCCATTAATAATCCCTTATCTCCAAGGTGAAGGTTCATGATTCTGCAATAACGAGGACATAAACACAGCAGCTATGACAGGATGTACTGCGTCAGGGAGCAGGCTACAAACCCACATTCTGCGCATAGAGAACAAGGTAATTACACAGCTGTCGTGTCACAGGATGTAAACTATCTATTATATCTATTATATTGTGCTAAATTACACTTAGCACAATATAATATTATTATTATTATTATTATTATGTGGTTTTAAGTATTATAGTGTTGTTTCTTGACATTGGCCCTCATTCAGCAGTGATTGCACTGATGGTCATGATGTTCCCCACAAACGGCCAACTGTGTATGCCTCAGTTTACGCAGGCTGGCCATCAAAGGGGGCCTTGCAAGGCCAAGAAATCTGCATCTTAAGATGCAGACCTTGCCCTCTCCAAATCCTGAATCTCAGCATACACGGACCCCATGTCAATGTCGAACAATAGTGGTCGACCTAGTGACTTTTGACCTAAGTAGGGTCGACCTGCCAAACGGATACCTTACATTTACCCCTTTAAATTGAAGCTTCATCTTTTTGCAAATAAGGAAAGTCTATTTTATCACTTCTAAGTAGTAATTTGTTGATTAAATATATATACAGTATGTACAGTACTAGAGATGTGCGGCGGGCACTACTCGTGTTCTGTGTTTTGGATCTGGATCCCCGCTCGTGTTTTGGATCTGGATTGGTTTTGCCAAAACCACCCTTTTGGGTTTTGGATCTGGAGGATTTTTGACAAAAACAGCTAAAATATCAGAATTTGGGGGTAATTTTGATCCTACGATATTATTAACCTCAATAACATTAATTTCCACTCATTTCCAGTCTATTTTCAACACCTAACACCTCACAATATTGTTTTTAGGCCAAAAGGTTGCACCGAGGTCACGGGATGACTAAGCTAAATGACACAAGTAGGCGGCACAGACACCTGGCCCATCTAGGAGAGGCACTGCAGTGGCAGACAGGATGACAGTTATAAAAACTAGGCCCCAAAGAGCACATAATGCAAAGAAAAAAAGAGGTGCAATGAGGTAGCTGAATGACTAAGTGACACAAGTGGGCGGCACAAACACCTGGTCCATCTAGGAGTGGCACTGCAGTGTCAGACAGGATGCCAGTTTTAAAAAGTAGGCCACAAACAGCACATCATGCAAAGAAGAAAAAGAGGTGCAATGAGCTAGCTGGATGACTGAGCTAAGCGACCCAAGTGGGCAGCACAAACACCTGGCCCATCTAGGAGCGGCACTGCAGTGTAGGACTGGCTAGCACTTTAAAAAACTAGGACCCAAACAGCACATCATGTAAAGAAGAAAATGAGGTGCAATGAGGTAGCTGGATGACTAAGCTAAGCGACACAAGTGGGTGGCACAAACACCTGGTCCATCTAGTAGTGGCACTGAAGTGTCAGACAGGATGGCACTTTTAAAACAAGGCCCCAAACAGCACATCATGCAAAGAAGAAAAAGAGGTGCAATGAGGTAGCTGGATGACTAAACTAAGCGACCCAAGTGGGTGGCACAAACACAAGGCCCATCTAAGAGTGGCACTGAAGTGTCAGACAGGATGGCAGTTTTAAAAAATAGGCTCAAAATAGCACATTATACAAAGAAAAAAAACAAGAGGTGCACAGAGGTTGCTGGGTGACTAAGCTAAGCAACACAAGTGTGCGGCACAAACACCTGGCCTATCTAGAAGTGGCACTGCAGTGGCAGACAGGATCGCAGTTTTAAAAACTAGGCCCCAAACAGCACATACTTGACAATGTACTTCACTTTAAATTAATTTCATTTAATTGACACTTGACAATGACTTCTGATGAATGTGCTGCCTGTGAAGGATGTTCCAAAGTGGTTAATGTCCTTACCCATAGTTATTATGGATTGCCAAATGAAACAGATGGCTTGACACCTGTTGTCCGGATTTGTGGAGAAATATTTCCACACCGAAGAGGTTGCTTTTTTCTGTATTTTGCACAGGCATCATAATGGGCTTTTTCATTCCATGGCCAAAACTGTCTCCACTAGTGCCTTATTCAAACAAACCACATCACCATCAGAATCCTCATCGTCAACTTCCTCCGCAGCGCTAGCTACACCCATATCCTCATCCTGGTGTACTTAAACAATGACATCTTCAATTTGAATATCAGAAACTGGATTGTGTGTGCTCCTCCCAGCACTTGCAGAGGGCGTGCAAATGGTGGAAGGAGTCACCTCTTCCCTTCCAGTGTTGGGAAGGTCAGGCATCGCAACCGCCAACACACTTTGGGATTTGTGATACCATCTTAAAACGCACAGTTCTTTGCTGTGCTTTTGCGAGCTTAACTCTTTAAATTTTTCTAGCGGGAGGATGAGGGCTTTCATCATCATGTGAAGCTGAACCACTAGTCATGAACATAGGTCAGGGCCTTAGCCATTTCTTGCCACTCCGTGTCGTAAATGGTATATTGGAAAGTTTACGTTTCTCCTCAGAAGATTTAAATAAAATGTTTGGCTCATTTTACTGAACTTTGGCTTTTTGGATTTTGCATGCCCTGTACTATGACATTGGGCATCGGCTTTGGCAGACGACGGTGATGGCATTTCATCGTCTATGTCATCATGACTAGTCGCAGCAGCTTCAGCACTAGGAGGAAGTGGTTCTTGATCTTTCCCTATTTTATCCTCCAAATTTTTGTTCTCCATTATAACAATATACGGCAGAAGAGAGCGTACCCCTACACTACAAAGGGCAAACCCTGTAAAAATTATTTGGATTAAATATTAATAACCCCTTTATTTGGAGTATAATTTACCACACAGGACAGCACCACTGAATTTACAGCAATACCCCTGGACTTTTACGGCAGTACCCCTGGACTTATATGGCAGTACCACAGGACTGGACTTATACAGCAGCACCACTGGACTGGATTTATACAGCAGTACCCCTGGACTTATTCAGTAGTACCCCTGGACTTATACGGCAGCACTACTGGACTGGACTTATACAGCAGTACCCTTGGACTAATATGGCGGTACCCCTGGATTTATACGGCAGCACCACTGGATTTATATGGCAGCACCATTGGACAGGATTTATACGGCAGTACCCCATGACTTATATGGCAGTACTGCTGGACTTGTACGGCAGTACCCTAAGACTTATACGGCAGTACCCCTAGACTTATACGGCTGTACCCCAGGACTTATACGACCATACTTCTGGACTTATACGGCCGTACCCCATGACTTATAAGGCAGTACCCCTGGACTTATATGACAGCACTACTGGACTGGACTTATACAGTACTTCCCCATGACTTATACGGCAGTACCCGTAGACTTATATGGCAGCACCACTGGACTGGACTTATACGGCAGCACCACTGGACAGGACTTATACGGCATTACTCCTTGACTTATGCAACAGTACTGCTGGACTTACACGGCAGTACCCCTAGTCTTATACAGCAATATCCCATGACTTATACGGCAGTACCCCTAGACTTATACGGCAGTATCCCATGACTTATACGGCAGTATCCCTAGACTTATACGGCAGTATCCCATGACTTATATGGCAGTACCGCTGGACTGACACAGCAGTACTGTTGGACTTATATGGCAGTACCACTGGACTTATACAGCATTACTCCTGGACTTATATGGCACCACCGCTGGACTGGACTTGTATGTCAGCACCACTGGACTGTACTTATATGGTAGTACAACTGGACTTATATGGTAGTACCCCTGGACTTATACGGCAGCATCACTGGACTTGACTTATGCGGCAGTACCCCTAGACTTATACGGCAGCATCCCTGGACTTATACGACAGCACCCCTGGACTGGACTTATACGGCAGCACTACTGGACTGGAAATATATGGCAGTACCCCTGGACTTATATGGCGGTACCCCTGGACTTATATGGCAGCTCCACTGGTCTGTAATTATATACGGCAGTACCGCTGGATTTATACGGCAGTACCACTGGACTATTATGGCAGTACCCCTGGACTTATATGGCAGTACCACTGGACTATTATGGCAGTATTGCTGGACTTATACGGCAGTATCCCTGGACTTATACGCAGTACCCCTGGACTTATACGGCAATACCCCTGGACTTGACTTATATGGCAATACCCCTGGACTTATATGCCAGTACCCCATGACTTATATGGCAGTACACCGAGACTTATACGGCAGTACTCCTGGACTTATACGGCAGTACCCCTGGACTTATACGGCAGTACCCCTGGACTTATACGACAGCACCACTGGACTGGACTTATATGGCAGTACCACTGGACTTATACGGCAGCACCACTGGACTGGATTTATATGGCAGAACCACTGGACTGGACTTATACAGCAGTACCCCTGGACATATACGGCAATACCCCTGGACTTATATGGCAGCACCCCTGGACTTATACAGCAGCACCACTGGACTTATATGGCAGCACCCCTGGACTGGACTTATACGGCAGTACCCCTGGACTTATACAGCAGTACTGCTGGACTTTTATGGCAGTACCCCTTGACTTATACAGCGGTGCCGCAGGACTTATATGGCAGTACCCCTGGACTTACAGTATACGGCAGCACCACTGGACTGGACTTTTACGGCAGTAGCCCTGGACTTTTACGGCAGTACCCCTGGACTTATACGGCAGCACCACTGAACTTATACGGCATCACCCCTGGACTGGACTTATACAGCAGTACCCCTGGACTTATACGCCAGTACTACTGGACTTATACCGCAGTACCCCTGGACTTATATGGCAGTACCCTTAGACTTATACGGCAGTACCGCTGGACTTAAACAGCAGTACTGCTGGACTTATACGGCAGTACTACTGGACTTATATGGCAGTATCCCTGGACTTAGACGGCAGTTCCCCTGGATTTATACGTCAGTACCCCATGACTTACACTGCAGTACTGCTGGACTTATACGGCAGTACCCCCGGACTTACATGGCAGTACCCCTGGACTTATACGGCAGTACCCCTGGACATATATGGCAGTACCTCTGGACTTATATGGCAACACCACTGGCCTGGACTTATATGGCATTACCGCTAGACTTATATGGCAGCACCCCTGGACTGGACTTTTACGGCAGCACTACTGGACTGGCGGTACCCCTGGGCTTATACGGCAGCACCACTGGACTTATACGGCAGCTTCACTGGACTGTAATTATATATGGCAGTACCGTTGGATTATACGACAGTACAGCTGGATTTATATGGCAGTGCCCCTGGACTTATATGGCAGTGCCCCTGGACTTATATGGCAGTACTGCTGGACTTATACGACAGTACCCCTGGACTTATATGGCAATATCCCTGGACTTGACTTATACGGCAATACCCCTGGACTTATATGGCAGCACTCCTGGACTTATATGGCAGCACCACTGGATTTATACGGCAGCACCCTTGGACTGGACTTATACAGCAGTACCCCTGGACTTATATGGCAGCACCACTGGACTGGACTCATATGGCAGTACCCCTAGACTTATACAGCAGTACCCCATGACTTATATCGCAGTACCCCTAGACTTAAGGGCCCTACACATTTCACGATGCCCAGCCAGGGTGCCCGACGGCCGATACGGCCGACGAGCAACCCGGCGGCGGGGGGGGGGGGGGCAGTGACGGGGGGAGTGAAGTTTCTTCACTCCCCCCGTCACGCGGCTGCATTGAAGTGCAGGCAAATATGGACGAGATCGTCCATATAAGCCTGCATGCACAGCCGACGGGAGACCAGCAATGAACGAGCGCGGGGCCGCGCATCGTTCATCGCTGGAGTCTCCACACTGAAAGATATGAACGAGTTCTCGTTCATTTATGAACGAGATCGTTCATATCTTTCAGAAAATCGGCCAGTGTGTAGGGCCACTTATACAGCAGTACTGCTGGACGTTTACGGAAGTACCCCTTGACTTATACAGCGGTGCTGTTGGACTTATACAGCAGTACCCCTGGACTTACAGTATACGGCAGTACCCCTGGATTTATACAGCAGCACCACTGGACTTATATGGCAGCACCACTGGACTGGTCTTATACGGCAGTACCCATGGACTTATATGGCAGTACCGCTGGACTTATACGGCAGCACCACTGGACTTATACGGCAGTACCCCTGGAATTATACGGCAGTACTGCTGGACTTAAACTGCAGTGCCCCATGATTTATACAGCAGCACCACTGGACTGGACTTTTACGGCAGTACCCCTCGACTTATACGGCAGTACCCCTGGGCTTATACGGCAGCACCACTGAATTTATACGGCATCACCCCTGGACTGGACTTTTACAGTAGTACCCTTGGGCTTACACGGCAGTACCGCTGGACTTATACCGCAGTACCACTGGACTTATATGGCAGTACCCTTAGACTTATATGGCAGTACTGCTGGACTTATACGGCAGTACTCCTGGACTTATACGGCAGTACCCCTGGACTTATACGGCAGTACCCCTGGACTTACACTGCAGTACCCCATGACTTATATGGCAGTACTCCTGGACTTATACGGCAGTACCGCTGGACTTTTACGGCAGTACCCCTGGACTTATATGGCAGTACTGTTGGACTTATATGGCAGTACTGTTGAACTTATACGGCAGTACCCCCGGACTTATACGGCAGTACCCCTGGACTTATACGGCAGTACCCCTGGACATATATGGCAGTAGCTCTGGACTTATATGGCAGCACCACTGGCCTGGACTTATATGGCATTACCCCTAGACTTATATGGCAGCACCCCTGGACTGGACTTTTACGGCAGCACTGCTGGACTGGAAATATATGGCAGTACCCATGGACTTATACGGCAGTACCCCTGGACTTATACGGCAGTACCCCTGGGCTTATACGGCAGCACCACTGAATTTATACGGCATCACCCCTGGACTGGACTTTTACAGTAGTACCCTTGGACTTACACGGCAGTACCGCTGGACTTATACCGCAGTACCACTGGACTTATATGGCAGTACCCTTAGACTTATATGGCAGTACTGCTGGACTTATACGGCAGTACTCCTGGACTTATACGGCAGTACCCCTGGATTTATACGGCAGTACCCCTGGACTTACACTGCAGTACCCCATGACTTATATGGCAGTACTCCTGGACTTATACGGCAGTACCGCTGGACTTTTACGGCAGTACCCCTGGACTTATATGGCAGTACTGTTGGACTTATATGGCAGTACTGTTGAACTTATACGGCAGTACCCCCGGACTTATATGGCAGTACCCCTGGACTTATACTTGCAGTACCCCTGGACATATATGGCAGTAGCTCTGGACTTATATGGCAGCACCACTGGCCTGGACTTATATGGCATTACCCCTAGACTTATATGGCAGCACCCCTGGACTGGACTTTTACGGCAGCACTGCTGGACTGGAAATATATGGCAGTACCCATGGACTTATACGGCGGTACCCCTGGACTTATATGGCAGCACCACTGGACTTATACGGCAGCTTCACTGGACTGTAATTATATATGGCAGTAGCGTTGGATTATACGACAGTACAGCTGGATTTATATGGCAGTACCACTGGACTTATATGGCAGTGCCCCTGGACTTATATGGCAGTACCCCTGGACTTATATGACAGTACTGCTGGACTTATACGACAGTACCCCTGGACTTATATGGCAATATCCCTGGACTTGACTTATACAGCAGTACCCCTGGACTTATATGGCAGCACCACTGGACTGGACTCATACGGCAGTACCCCTAGACTTATACAGCAGTACCCCATGACTTATATCGCAGTACCCCTAGACTTATACAGCAGTACTGCTGGACTTTTACGGAAGTACCCCTTGACTTATACAGCGGTGCTGCTGGACTTATACAGCAGTACCCCTGGACTTACAGTATACGGCAGTACCCCTGGATTTATACAGCAGCACCACTGGACTGGTCTTAAACGGCAGTACCCATGGACTTATATGGCAGTACTGTTGGACTTATATGGTAGTACTGTTGGACTTATACGGCAGTACCCCTGGACTTATACGGCAGTACCCCTGGACTTATACGGCAGTACCCCTGGACATATATGGCAGTACCTCTGGACTTATATGGCAGCACCACTGGAATTATACGGCAGTACTGCTGGACTTATACTGCAGTGCCCCATGATTTATACGGCAGCACCACTGGACTGGACTTTTACGGCAGTACTCCTGGACTTATACGGCAGTACCCCTGGGCTTATACGGCAGCACCACTGAATTTATACGGCATCACCCCTGGACTGGACTTTTACAGCAGTACCCTTGGACTTATACGGCAGTACCGCTGGACTTATACCACAGTACCCCTGGACTTATATGGCAGTACCCTTAGACTTATATGGCAGTACTGCTGGACTTACACTGCAGTACCCCATGACTTATATGGCAGTACTCATGGACTTATACGGCAGTACCGCTGGACTTTTACGGCAGTACCCCCGGACTTATATGGCAGTACTGTTGGACTTATACGGCAGTACCCCTGGACTTATACAGCAGTACCCCCGGACTTATACGGCAGTACCCCTGGACTTATACGGCGGTACCCATGGACTTATACGGCAGTACCCCTGGACTTATACGGCAGTACCCCTGGTCTTATATGGCAGTACCCTTAGACATATACGGCAGTACCGCTGGACTTATACGGCAGTACTGCTGGACTTATATGGCAGTACTACTGGATAGTCTTGAGGAAGTCCCGAGTTGTGACGGGACGAAACGCGTTGACGTCATCTCCCTGTCTATCTGACCACACACTGACGGAAGTATCCACACGTGTATCAGAGACGCTGACCGGAGCTCCCGCTGTCCGCCCACTAGAACCTGAGAGTGTGCTATCTCCAGCGGCCACACTGTAAGCGGCGTGACTATCTGAGACGCTGACCGGAGCTCCCCGCTAGGACCAGTGAGTGTGCTATCTCCAGCGGTCACTTTACAAGCGGCACTTTGGAGCCATAATAATCTGTGTGCCCGCCAGGACTCAAATCAACGAATACCGGCGGTAGGCGCTGCACTTGGAAGCTGTGCAGGACTCATATCTCTTTGAGTGCATGCATCCTATTATTGGACACTCCCGCAGGTTCGGGTAAGATTACAACAATCATCTGCACTGGAACGCCAGTGGCAGAAGGATCTAAGAAACCGGTGATACAGCGTGTGGGCAGTTGTTACAGCTTTGATATATATTGATGTGACATACTGGATGTAACAGATTGGTTGGGTCTGTTTAGGGTCACAGAAATACATTGTTACTATTAAACTACACTGTTGCTGCTAATTCTCTACAGTGGTAGCGAATACTATTTGTCTTCTATTGCAGTGTGTGGAACATACAGTTTTTTATAATTCATTTATATATGTATATATGTTAATTTATGTGAGTAAAAGAATTGTTTTTATTTAAGCAGACTCTTTGTTACTGATTTCAGCGGTGAATGGAAGTAGACACCTACTACTATTTTTACTATAAACAGTACATATTTTAACTCAAGCGCACCATTGTTTTTCCCCTTTTTTTCTACTGGACTTATACGGCAGTACCCCTGGACTTACACTGCAGTACCGCTGGACTTAAACGGCAGTACCCCTGGACTTATACGGCAGTACTGTTGGACTTATACGGCAGTACCGCTGGACTTTTACGGCAGTACCCCTGGACTTATATGGCAGTACTGTTGGACTTATACAGCAGTACCCCTGGACTTATACGGCAGTACCCCTGGACTTACACTGCAGTACCGCTGGACTTAAACGGCAGTACCCCTGGACTTATACGGCAGTACTGTTGGACTTATACGGCAGTACCGCTGGACTTTTATGGCAGTACCCCTGGATTTATATGGCAGTACTGTTGGACTTATACAGCAGTACCCCTGGACTTATACGGCAGTACCCCCGGACTTATACGGCAGTACCCCTGGACTTATACGGCAGTACCCCTGGACTTATACGGCAGTACCCCTGGACATATATGGCAGTACCTCTGGACTTATATGGCAGCACCACTGGACTCGACTTATATGGCAGAACTACAAGACTTATGGCAACACAGGACACCACCACTGGACTTATGCCAGCACAGGACACCACCACTGGACTGAAACAGCACATGACAGCACCACTGGACTGGACTTATACAGCAGCACTGGACTTATGGCAGCACAGGACACCACCACTGAACTTATGGCAGCACAGGACACCACCACTGGTCTAATGCAGCACAAGGCAGCACCACTGGTCTGGACTTATACAGTAGCACTGGACTTATGGCAGCACAGGACACTACCACTGTGACTGGACTGATACAGCACAGGACACCACCATTGGACTGATGCAGCACAAGACAGCACCATTGTAATTATGCAAAAGAGCAGGTTGCCACCCCACGCGCCACGCCACTTTCTCGCATAGACACAGAATAGACACCTCCTCTCACTACATTCTCCAGGACTGAAGTGGAAATGGCGGTGACGTGCGGATTCTTATATGGAATCCAAAACCCGGGAGAATGCAACAGCGGGATGATGCCGTTTTGCCTCGTTCTGGCGGGAAAACCTGAGATGGACTCGGATCCGGACTCGGAGCGTGAAGTTCGGGGGGGTGTTCAGATCTCAGGGAACCAAACCCGCTCATCTCTAGTATGTACAGTATACAAGTATGTAACAAATGTGAAATGTCTACAAGTCTATAGTATGCAGATCTATATTAAGCCCTTTAGAGAAACTATAAAACAGTGTTCATTCTAGGAAGTTTAGCTTTGAAGTCTGCTTAGCTGCTGTATTTACCATGGTACAGAATAAAAAGACTAAATATTTAAGTAATGAAACAGGATTGAAACATATAGTAAGTTAGAGGTGTATATAGTTACAGAACAAATGTATTAAATACAAAAAAAATATAAATGTAGGGGGTCATCTGGCGAGGTAGAGGATATCTCTCTCTCTCTCTATATATATATAGATAGATACACACAGAGTAAAAACCACAGCACTCACCGCACCAGAAGCGGGGCACAGCTATGCACTTACCACTCACAGGGTGGGGTGCATGTAACACTGCACTCTCCACCACAGAAGCGGGGTACACAGCTGTACTTACCACTCACAGGGCGGGGTGCATGAAGCCCATGACCACATCGCTCTAATAAATACAAACAGAGAACCCAGCACTCACCAAAGTAAACTCACTTATCTTTAACAATTCAATAAATAAATGATGGGGGTTTAGTTGGTGGATTGGCCAATGCACGGAAGCCTGTATACCGATTCAAGGTACCCCACCTTCATACAGGTCCTACACTATCACAGAGTCTTAAAAGCAGGCAGATGATGCAGCAGTGTGGTAGTCAGGTTTTAAGACTCTGTGATAGTGTAGGACCTGTATGAAGGTGGGGTACCTTGAATCG
This sequence comes from Pseudophryne corroboree, assembly GCF_028390025.1. NCBI lineage: Eukaryota > Metazoa > Chordata > Amphibia > Anura > Myobatrachidae > Pseudophryne > Pseudophryne corroboree. Next base: position 142,680,367 of record NC_086448.1, on the reverse strand, counting down.
GTATACAGGCTTCCGTGCATTGGCCAATCCACCAACTAAACCCCCATCATTTATTTATTGAATTGTTAAAGATAAGTGAGTTTACTTTGGTGAGTGCTGGGTTCTCTGTTTGTATATATAGATAGATAGATAGATAGATAGATAGATAGATAGATAGATAGATAGAATATTTATAGATATATAAATCTATATATCATATCATGTAGCCCTCACCTGGAGATGCTAAGTATCAACTGCAACCCCTTCTATTCACCTTGGGAATTTGCCTCAATTGTCCTTGTGGGAGTGTACATCTTCACCCTCGCCTGCATGAACAAAGCCATGCATCTCCTGGTCGTATGCATATCAAACATAGGGCCTAATTCAGACCTGATAGTAGATGTGCTAAATTTAGCACATCTACGATCAGCTTCCCTGACATGCGGGGGGACACCCAGCACAGGGTGAGTCTGCTCCGTATGTCAGGCCCTGCCCCGCCACACAAATACAAAAGCATAGCACAGCGGTGATGCTTTTGTACTTGAAGAGTAGCTCCCTACAGCGCAGCACCTGCACGCTGGAAGGGAGCTACTCTTTTCTTTCAGGGTTGCAGCGGCTGCGTGTGACGTCACGCTGCCACCGCGGCCTGCCCCCCGCACAGTCCTGGCATGCCTGCGTTGCCAGGACCGCGCCCCTAATACATTGGCCACATGCCACCAGCCAAACACCGCCTGCTTTTGAATCACCTGAAAACTGTGACTGGCCACGAACTGGCCCCCCTACAGTTCGCCTTTCAATTGAATTGGTGTGTTGAGGATGCAGTCAACCTGAGCCTGCACTACATTCTACAGCACCTAGACATTAACGGTACCTACGCGAGGGTCCTGTTTGTCGATTTCAGCTCGGCCTTCAATACAATCATTCCCAGCGTCCTCCACCCCAATTTACTTTGCCTAGGGGTCCCAGAAGCTACTTTTTCCTGCACAGTAGACTTCCTGACAAATAGGACACAGGTAGTGAAGGGATCCGGTCTTTAGGTTGACAGTAAATAGGATGACAATGTTTTGGTCGACCACTATTGGTCGACAGTAAGTAGGTCAACAGGGTTTCTAGGTCAACGGGGTCTTTAGGTCAACATGTTCTAGGTCGACAGGTCAAAATGTCGACATGAGTTTTTCAATTTTTTTCTTTTTTAAAACTTTTTCATACTTTTCGATCCATGTGGACTACAATTGGGAATGGTAACCTGCCCGAAGCATGGCGAGCGAAGAGAGCCATGCGTGGGGACACGGTGCACTAATTGGGGTTCCCGGTCACTGTACAGAGAAAACAACACCAAAAAAATATCAAAAACTCATGTCGACCTTTTGACCTGTTGACCTAGACCATGTCGACCTTAAGACCCTGTCGACCTAGCATCCCTGTAGTCCTACTTACTGTTGACCAATAGTGATCAACCCAAACATTGTCGACCTACTTACTGTCGACCTTACATACCACACCCGTACTGAAAGTGGGGGAATCCACCTCTCAAGCGCAGTCCATTATTACAGGGTCCTCTCGCCCATGCTCTTCTCCCTGTACACAAATGACTGCACCTCAGAGATGCAATCAGTAAAGATCATCAAATTCGCTGATGACACCACCATCATTGGCCTCATCAAGGACGGGGACGAATCGGCCTATAGACGGGAAGTAGACCGGTTGGCCCAGTGGTGCAGACATAACAACCTTGAGCTCAACCCCCTCAAAACTGTCGAGATGATAGTGGACTTCAGGAAGACAATATACACAAAGAAAATAGAACACAGGCGCAATTTTTCCAAAAACCAATATGGTATCTCCACAAAACTTTCTTTAAAATGAATGGGTTATGGTATAATGTCCAATTCCACTTATTTATAAGGAAATAAATATGGATGTTTCAACTCCTTTACTCAGTATAAAACCAAGGCCCTTATTCCGAGTTGATCGCTCACTAGCATAGTTGCCGCCCACGGGGGAGTGTATTTTCGCTTTGCAAGAGTGCAAATGCCTGTGCAGCAGAGTGGTACAAAAACATTTTGTGTAAAACAAGACCAGCCCTGTAGTTACTTATTCTGTGAGATGTTTGCTGTGACAAAGGTCCCGGAATTGACATCAGATACCCGCCCTACAAACGCTTGGACACAACTGCTTTTTCCAAACACTCCCAGTAAACGGTCAGTTGACACCCACAAACACCTTCTTCCTGTCAATCTCCTTGTGATCGCTGTGCGAATGGATTCCTTGTAAAACCCATCGCACAGCAATGATCCGCTTTGTACCCGTGCAACGAGCCTGTGCATTGCGGTGCATGTGCATGCGCAGTTCTGACCTGATTGCAGTGCTGCAAAAAACGCTAGCGAGCGATCAGGTCTGAATTACCCCCATAGGGCACTACCTACAAAAATTTCTTACAAAAATAACAGTTGACAGGCATTAGGTAAACATAGTTAAAAGATCGACATGGTCAGTAGGTCGACATGTAAAAGGTCAACAGTGCTTATGGTCGACACACATATGGTCAACACAATTTGTTAAAAATGTTCCCCATTTTATCAACTTTTTCATACTTAACCATTCACGTGGACTACGATTGGGATAAGTAAACTGTACTGAGTGCAGCGGTAGTGTAGCAAGGCACCTTGCCTAAACCACGGCAAACAAAGCGACAAAAACTACACCTAAAGAACATAAAAATGTGTGGAACTTTTTTGTGTTGACCATTTTTCATGTCAACCTTTTTCAGTGTCTACCTTTTTCCTGTTGACAAAATTACCAATTTACTTTTTTACCCAGTCGACTTTTAACATGAGGACCATATGGGGTCCACCTATTGACTGTCAACCTAATTAGGATTGACCTAATAATTCATACCCATTCTCAATGCATGGTAGTGTAGAGCAGTGACATAAAGCCAGATGGGCAAATGAAGCATTTGCCTTCAGGTGCAAGCTACTATGTGGGTGTTGAAGAACAGTGCGGCAGCTGCCAGGACCCTTTTTGGAACAAGATTGGCAATGCAGGCCGCCAGTTCTCTCCGCTAACAGATGTATTGCAGCCGACCTGTGGTGGCGTGAGAGGGCTTTTTCCCCTGGGGCCAAGGGCGTAGCTAGCATAGATGCAGGAGATGTGGTTGCTATGGGCCACGAGCTGTCCATGGGGCCCGGCACCCTTCCCCTGTACCTGGTTGCAGAGCTCTGCTGGCAGATATTACCTTAGAAGTGTGCTGCTCACCTGGCTGGCTCCACCTCACCTGAGTCCTGACTAATGCTTGTAGGAGGTATTAATGCCATTTTTAGATTTCTCACAAATATTTAAGATGCCCGCTCTAATATATATATATATTGTAAATGCCTGTACATCTTATTACCAAATCCCATAAATGTGCGCTTACATCGCACAACACCTCATAAGCATACCATAGCATCCCATAAGAGAAAACGATATACCCACACATTATCTGAGTTCCAAAGCTCAATGAAGTATATATTTCTTGTTAAAAGGATATGGATACAATATATATTACAAAGTACAGTATACCTATAGTTACATGGTTACACTCACACAGAAAACAGTTAGAACATAGTTAAAACACAGTTACATATAGTTATAGTTAAATGCCAGCGATACAATTACCAGATCTTTCGCATTATTAGTTTGTCCCTCCATATGATTCTGTCTTTCTCTCTTTCCTCTGTAAAATCATGCAAGACCTCCATCTCCCTCTGAGACCACAAGCAACTGAACTCTGAGCCCACCCTAGACAGGAACTACTTTCCTGTGTGACTAGTTCCTGGGGGAGGGGTCTCTCTCTCCTTCACAATTGAGTCACCATTCTCTTTGTATATGCTGATCAGGTTGTCTATGAAAACTGCCAAAAGGGTTGGCTTGAGTTCCCTGTTCACTGTATCATCCATTGTTCTAACAAAGTGACTCTAGCTTTTATACATATAATCATAACTATTTGCTGCAATGTCCCACAACTTCACAACAAGTATCAAATTAATCTACACACCAATCTGCTTGTTTTAATAGTAAACAAGACAGGTGTATCTGGTTCCGTTCAAATAATACACATTCATGACATTAATTCATTAGGTAATTTTAAATCACCATGATGTCTGGTGCTTGATATTATTATAATTTTGTACTGTATGAAATAAGTGTTGAATCCATCTCTGTGGCATGTCCGTGTAAATGCGTGAGTTACCATATATTGCTGTGCTTGCTGCGCATATTTGCAAGTATAGCGACTTAAATGTGTGTAGTTTGTATGTTCTCTTTATGTAATATTTTTGACTTTGACAGAGGCATAGCTGTGTCCCAGGCGCCACTCCTCCTCCCAGCGTCTGTGAGGAGAAAAGACTAGATGGAGCCAGCCAGGAGAGCAGAAGATGTGGCTGCAGTTCAGCAGGCAGCAGCCCACCTGCTGTAAGTAGTCCACGGGAGGGGGGGAATCATTAAGTAGTTGGTGGGAAGGGATCTTTGAGTAATTCACTAGGTGGGAGGGTTCTTCTTGCAGTCAGTCCAGTGTGGGGGGAAGGCCTGACTGACTATGCTATGGGGCCCCCGATTCGCATTGCTATGCCCATGTTTTTTATTCCTGCGGCCGTCAATGTCTGCACTATTTGTTTAAAAAAATACCTCTGGGGCTGTATTTATTATAACTTGCGGCCAGCACCCCCGAAAAAAAAGAAAGATTTCTTATCAAAGCAATTCACAGTAGTAAAGAATTTTTATGCCTCATATCAGTGGAGCATGCAGGGGAGGGTTCTGAGTACGTGGCAAGGTGCCACTGGGGACTGCTTCCATCATGTGTTCTCTCACTTCTAATTTTATTAACTATACTGTTAATTAATATTATTAGTATTTTTTTTAATGGTCTTTTACCCCTGCCGGGTCGATCCATCACAGTGCACCAATTATTATTTATTTTTTGGGGGAGAGGAACTGAAAGCTTGGGCTATGATCTATGGGGGTCATTCCGACCTGATCGCTCACTGCAGTTTATCACAGTGCAGCGATCGGGTCGGAACTGTGCATGCGCCGGTGCCGCAGTCGTTCCCTACTGATTGCCTCTGCCTTATTGACAGGCAGAGGCAGTCGCTGGGTGGGAGGGGGCGGCACGGCGGCATCTGGCCGCCATTATGGGGGTGCGGTCCAGCCAATGCAGGCGTGGCTTGACCATGCTGGGGACGGGCCGCAGCGGCTGCGTGACATGACACGCAGATGCTGCAACCAGGGGCCGCACCGATCAACTCCTGGCGAGCCGCAGGAGCTGCACTGGCCGGGAGTTACTCCACAAGTACAAAAGCATCGGCGTTATGCGTTGCTTTTGTACTTGTGCAGGGGGAGGGGGGGCGGCATAGCAGACTGACATGGCCCGGACTAGCCCTGTGCTGAGCGTTCCCTCAAATGTCTGGGAACATGATCGTAACGGTGCTAAATTTAGCACAGCTACAATCAACTCGGAATGACCCCCTATGATCTATGTTACCATAGCTCATTTGCGCTCGCCACACTGTCGGTCAGCCGGCGGTCGGGCTCCCGGCGCCGGTATGCTGGGCGCCGGGAGCCCGACCGCCGGCCAGCCGTAGTGAACCCGGATATACAGTGCAATAATCGTACTGTGTGCTCTTAGCAAGCCCTGGCAAATGGCCAGTGACAACTGTAATGTTATACACACAGACCAACTGGTCATATAGAAAGAGTCAATCAGGAACTTGAAGTGTACAGTATAGCAAACTGTAAACATTGATACCATTATTTACTAATAAATGCTGGGCTTCCAGGACGCTGTAGGAAATATTAATTCTCTGTCGGGACCAAAAAATTAATTAAAAAATCAATAAATAAAAATCGTATACAGATGCAAACTTACATGTTAAAGCAATGGTCCATTTATGTTAGGGTTATGTGAGCGTCCAAGTCCTGTAGACAATGCAGCATAAGCAAAACCAATTGAAAGGGATCACTGCTTCTATTTACACATGAGTTTGCGTCTGTATCACCAGGCGTCATGGCCTAGCGGTGAGGTGTGCTGGGCCCCATGCTCATGGTCCTTTCCTTCAACCAAAGCCAGCATGAGCCATTCATTTTCATAGTGTACCGGCCGTGTTGTGTTTGTCATTTACTAAGCAGTACACCCAGTCCTTGAAATCACAAGCCATATGGGGGGTGGGGGAAGCTGCCTATTAAAGCCATTGGGAAGCCCAGGAAGAAGTACAGTAAACTCAGTCTCATAAAAATAACACTCTCGGAATTTGGAAAGCCAAATGTATTGTGTTTCTGTAAAAAAATTATCATCCACGGCTTTTTACTAATATTCCCAAATAGGTTCTATCATGATTCATACATATACAGACGCTGACAGAACTTGTTCTTGCGCTATAGTGTATTTCAGTGGAGACATCACTCATGCGCAATGGTGATTATTGCACAATAGTATTTTATTGGACACCTCACGCATGCCCAATGGTGATTTTCAAAAGCAACATCTGGTTGATGGTCGCTGGTATTACACTCACTGGTAACGCCATATGCCACGTAAAGTTCTATGCCCACCCTGCGATAAAACACGCCGCCTTGCAACCAGGCACATTGCGACTCCATTATCAGGACAAACACCATGGATGGTATAGATGAGCGAGGCTCCATATGTATGGGCTACAAAAAGCAGACTAAAACTTTCTGTTGAATTTCTGCCACAAGAACGGTATCTGCATGTTGCAACAAATTAAGTTTTAAACTATCTGGGGAAATTGTATCTCTTGTGGACCCCAATTGATACATTTGCATCTTCACACCATTCTGACAATCATCACTGGAGAGCTATTGAGTATTTATTTTGTATTTTTTTTTGTTGTTGGTTCCCCTTGGATATACCAGTTAGAACTGTATACAATTTTTAATTGTGCATGCAAGTGTATTTTGTGTGTTTAATTTTTCTGCATGTGATATTAAAATGAACCTTTATAAATTTACTGTATTTGTGCCAACGCATTATCAAGGGGTAGGTCTAGAGAGGATGGTGTCAATTTTTGCAGACAATGCCAAACTGTGTAAGGTTATAAATTCAGAGAGAGATGCTGAGTCTCTTCAGAATTACTTATTTAAACTGGAAGCATGGGCAGCAAAATGAAGAATGAGGTTCAGTCATTAGCGTTTCTATAATAAACGCAATGTGTGCACTGCACACGGGCTCCTGGGTCCAGGGGGGCCCACACTGCACCCATTTTAATACCATGCAGTCACGATGGAAAACGCTGCCAAAATGGCCACTGCGCATACGCAGTAACCAAATTGGTCTCCGGTTCATGGCAGGCACCATGTTTCTGGAGGCCTGCACATTTGCAGTAGACTCCGGCACAATGCCGAAGTCTACAGCGCCATTCAGAGCAGGGGGCCCACCCAGAGGCACACACGGGCACCCTCCTCTGTGGAAATGCCCCTGGGTTCAGTATAGATAAATGTAAGGTAATGCACTTTGATAGCAAGAACAAACATACCATCTACACACTAAATGGGAAAAAACTAGGGGATTCTGCATTGGAAAAAGATCTAGGTGTTCACATAGATAACAAACTTAGCAGTAGTACCCATAGTAGGAATGCAGCAGAAAAAGAAAACAAGGAATTAGCATGCATAAAATGGGGAATTGATGCAAGGGATGAGAGTGTTATACTCCCATTACATAAATCACTAATGAGGCTACATCTCGAATATTGGGCACAATTATGGGCACCATACTATAAAAAGGATATCCTGGAACTAGAAAAGATTCAGAGACTGGCAACCAAATTGATTAAGGGGATGGAGATGCTAGACTATGAGAAAAGGCTTGTTAGGCTGGGCATGTTTACACTGGAAAAAAAAGAGATTAAGAAGGGACATTATTAACATTTACAAATATAAAATGGGACAATGCACAGAGCAAGTGGGGGAATTGTAGTTGGTAAGATCAGCACAAAGGACACACGGACACTCGCTTAGGTTAGAGGAGAGACAATTTTGCATCCTGAGACGGAAAGGTTTCTTCACAGTAAGGACAATACGTATTTGGAATTCCCTGCCTGAGAGTGCAGTATTGGTGGACTCGATCGTTACTTTTAAGAGTGGGCTAGATAAATTCCTAATGGAAAAGGATATACCGGGTTATGTGGGGGTAAATCATGCACTAAAGTAAAAAAAAAAAAATTAAATAAAAGACAAATGGACATAATGGCTAAACATTCACCACAGTTAATATTAGTTTTAAAATATTACAGTATAAGAGATCACTAACAGATTGAACTCAATGGACAAATTGTCTTTTTTCAACCTGAGAAACTATGTTACTCCATTCTGTTGTAATTGTATCATCATTTGTGGCCAGCCCCCAAAATAAAAATTACTTATTGCTACAATTTGCGACAGTAAGGAATCTTTATGCCCCAGAGCAGTGGTGCATCGTGAGGAATCGAGAGCTCGGGCTATGATCTTTGCTGCTGCTGAAGCTCAATACAGCCTCTTAGTTTACTGAGTAGTGAAGTGCAGGGGACGAGGAAGCTCCCATGAGACTATGTGTGTGTGTGTGTGTGTGTGTGTGTGTGTGTGTGTGGTGGTGGTGGGGGTACAGTCTGCAGTCCCAATGTATGTGTGTGTAATCTTCAGTCTGAGTGTGAGTATGTGTGTGGGGTGGAGACACCACAGTCAGAGTGGTAAGAAATCTGTGAGATGCATGTGGATCATAATTTTATATATATATATATATATATATATATATATATATATGTTATACACACACGCAGAAACCATCCCTCCCAAATCCTGAATTTGCCCCTGAGCATGCTCTGGCAGGAGCACATCCCAACAATCACTAAGGAGCAATGTGATTGCAATGCGATTACTTTACTTTCTCCTTTGCTCCCTCAGCTGTGCTACTCCTCATGCACCAATGGATGCTGGGGAGGGGGGCACCCTTATGTTTATAAGTTGTCTTGCATGCCAGGATTTCCCGTTGCACTGTTTTAGAATACTCTTGGTTGCTGCCGCTGGTGAGTCTGTGTAATTGCAGCTTGTTCCCATGTGTTCAGCCTCACCTGGCTGCTAATTGCATCTTGTCAGTTTGGAGTCATGCAACAGGGCAGCTGCATGAAATTATTAATTAGGCCTCTCTGTTATATGCTGGCTGACTGCAATTCACAGACACTGGTGATATTTCTAGGTTTCCAGTCTGCTTAAGTTCTGAGCTTGGTTCCTGCTAGCTCCTGTGTAGCAGTGTCAGTCGAGCGGCTTCCTGTGTCGATTCCTGTGTCAGTCCCTGTGTCGATTCCTGTGTCTGATCCCGTGTCCTGCCATGAGACGTTCCTGTCTTGAGGTCCAGTGGCTTTGCCTGTGCCTGGTCAAGTTTCTGGCTTCTTGGTGTCCACCGGTCTGTTGTTTGGGATTCTGACTGTCCTCCAGTTCTGAGAGTCTGTGTCAGCAGCATTGGGAGTTCCTGTCCGTTTGCCAGTATTCGTACCGGTTCCGTGAGTAGGCCGCTGTATTCCGTTATAATTTCTGTCACTGGTGTTTTGCAGAGGGTTCTGCTTATGCTGTCACCGCCGGTACACTAAAGTATTGTGTCGGCGTGTGGTCAGCATTTCCTTTGTTGTTCTTTTCCTTTGGCGGCAAGCCGCACATATATTTAGTTTTTGGCTAGTTAGTAGCCCCTGGCTTTGGTTGTTTCAGTAAGAGGGCCCCTTGTTATCACCCTGTCTCAGTCCACTCTTTGTCTCTCATTAAGACCTAAGGGGGCATCGAAGTTGGGCAGACGTAATCCGCCCTTCAAACGCGGCTGCCATGGGCTCAAGCAACCACAGTCTCGCAAGAGTGTACTGACAGCAAGGGCGAGATAATGGAGATAGGGCGCCAGGGGCTATTCCCTTTCCATTCCCCTTTCTCAGCGTTACGTCCTGGTGCTCTGGACTCACTTCATAACATCTCCCTTGTTCTGAGCACCAGGAACCTAACACAGCCTGAGCTTCAGCAACTGATGGTGCACCTGCTGCTGGACTGTTAGATGAAGCCCGCTTATTATCAGGAGACTGAACCTGACCCACTGGCCATTATCGCACAGCGTAGCTGAAGCCCTGCCAATTCACTGCAGTCCCTGTAGACCGACTGGCAGCACTCTATATTATTCTGCAAGTTGCGCGTGTGTTATTTATATATATATATATATATATATATATATATATATATAGGCACTCGCTTTTCCAGCTCATTGGAAAAAGCAAAACAAGCCAGCACTCATGATTTAGATGAAAAAATGAAGAAGATTTATTCCATATCAAGGCGACATGTGTACATACAGGTATAGCCCAACAGCTGTTTCAACCGATACAGGTCTTCCTCAGGGGCTACCTGAGCAGTGTGTGGCACAGGGATATAAACATAAATTGGTGCCAAAGAAACACAAACCAGCATCCAATGGGAGGAGAGGGAGGCGGGACGAGTCCTGTATGCGGCATCCCCGTCACTCCAGCTCCATCGCGTCATTGCTAATGTAAACAAAGCCGCAGCTAAGCCGGCACAGGGGACGGGAACAGGGGAAGGAAGCTGCACAGTGTATATAGAGATGCAGCAAGACATGGAACATAACAAAACTGAAATATAAAATAAGAAGTGCAAGGTCTAACGCTGAGGGAAAAAGCATAACAAACACACAATAAATGCATAGACAAAAAAATTATATAATGCATATATGTAAATGAGCTCCGCTGGAGACCACTAAACTGATGGTGTCAAAACAGTAGCTGTAAACAGTCCTGTGTAGAGAGACAACTAGAGCAATAATAATCATTACAGGCACTGTGAGCATTAAATGGACCAATTGGTGTAGCCTAATTGTATGTTAGATAGATGTCCACAGGGCAAAAACAACAGCTGATGACACAAGTGGTAGTGAATGACATGAGAAAGTGTCGATGGACAGTATTATGATGCCCAGCAGAGCAAAAGTTAAACAGCGGTAGACCAAAAAAAGGGGAAATCCCATCAGGGCAAAGATGTAGCAAGGTGCTATCACCATAGCAGTGGACTAAGCACCATAGTGAAATGTAAGACGAAAGAAAATAAATTATGGTAGAGCCCAAGAACATGCAGGTATCCAATGGATCGAAGGTAGTGCATTTATAGGGAGGATGAATAAAAGCAAAGAGAAAGGGAGTGGGGGCACGAGAGTGTAGAATAAGCAAAAGTCACTAAAGACTGCCCATTAAATAGCCAGAGGCCGTGTGTGGTCAAGTGATAAAAATACAGCACCCAGTATTCCCAGACCATCTCCAAGACTGGTACTGACTGGGCCCAACACTGCTTAGTTTCCAAGATCGGACGGAATTGGACGTCGTCCAGTGTGGTATGGCTGTAGAGATCACTAGGATACCACGTCAAGGGCCGACAAGGTACTACCTGTTACAGGGCCATGCTAATGGTAATGGCAGAAAGGTGCCAAAGAAGCAAAGTCACTCCCACAACCCATAGGTTTCTAAGATAAGTAATCACGTCAAAGCATCGTGCACAGGAACTGACACACGGCGGTGTCAGTAGGCTCAAGGAAAAACTCAGTAGGTGAAAATACATAATGCTGGACACACGGCGGTGTCTGAAGAAATGAAACCAACCAATACAAAGGCTAAATCGCTTCACAAGAAACAACCCAACCTAAAGTCTTCATTAAGACCATTAGAGGGTATATTCAATTAGCAGTGATAACGAACTTTTCGCATGAAAAGTCCGGTTTTCGCGCGAAAAAACTGACTTTTCCTGCGAAACGCAATTACAGCCTATTCAATTTTCCTGGAAAATTTATTGGTGATAATTTTTTCACTAATTCCACTTCACCTATTCTGAAGCAGGTGAAAAGTTGGAAAAAGTCACTATTTTAAGGTAAAAATGTTTGGATATGGTCCAGAACTCCTGGGACACCCCCCATAATAACTAATTTGGCACGTTGAAGATTTTAATTATTTTTAATTGGCCAATAATGACATGTCATTTTTGGGGTGACAAAGTACAAAGTGATGGAAATTGGGGTTTGCTTTCTAATTTTTTGCATTTAAAAAAAAGTGCATATAACAGCCATTTCACACAATTTAAGTCCCCAAAAACTCTCTAATGTGATCTGTAACACACTTCTCTTCTGTTTTCCTATGTTAGTTTAGCATTTTTTGGGGTACAGGCTGATTTCCCCATTTTTTATTTTTTATTTCAAATGTCTACATTTAAGGAACTTATGTAAATACTACAATTTGACACTGCGGATGCAGAAAGGATTTTATTTGATGACACCGATTCTCTGACGTTCCATGAGGACAGTCCAGAAGAGTTCACGAGCAATTTGCTTAGGTTGAATTAAAGGGAGATTAAATTACATCTCCATTGTCTCACCCTCTCACAATACTATAAGGAACAATACATTAGAGATGTGCACTTGACATTTTTTGTGTTTTGTGTTTTGGTTTTGGGTTCGGTTCCGCGGCCGTGTTTTGGGTTCGACCGCGTTTTGGCAAAACCTCACCGAATTATTTTTGTCGGATTCGGGTGTGTTTTGGATTCGGGTGTTTTTTTTAAAAAACACTAAAAAACAGCTTAAATCATAGAATTTGGGGGTCATTTTGATCCCAAAGTATTATTAACCTCAAAAACCATAATTTACACTCATTTTTAGTCTATTCTGAATACCTCAAACCTCACAATATTATTTTTAATCCTAAAATTTGCACCTAGGTCGCTGGATGACTAAGCTAAGCGACCCTAGTGGCCGACACAAACACCGGGCCCATCTAGGAGTGGCACTGCAGTGTCACGCAGGATGTCCCTTCCAAAAAACCCTCCCCAAACAGCACATGACGCAAAGAAAAAAAGAGGCGCAATGAGGTAGCTGTGTGAGTAAGATAAGCGACCCTAGTGGCCGACACAAACACCGGGCCCATCTAGGAGTGGCACTGCAGTGTCACGCAGGATGTCCCTTCCAAAAAACCCTCCCCAAACAGCACATGACGCAAAGAAAAAAAGAGGCGCAATGAGGTAGCTGTGTGAGTAAGATAAGCGACCCTAGTGGCCGACACAAACACCGGGCCCATCTAGGAGTGTCACTGCAGTGTCACGCAGGATGTCCCTTCCAAAAAACCCTCCCCAAACAGCACATGACGCAAAGAAAAAAAGAGGCGCAATGAGGTAGCTGTGTGAGTAAGATAAGCGACCCTAGTGGCCGACACAAACACCGGGCCCATCTAGGAGTGGCACTGCAGTGTCACGCAGGATGTCCCTTCCAAAAAACCCTCCCCAAACAGCACATGACGCAAAGAAAAAAAGAGGCGCAATGAGGTAGCTGTGTGAGTAAGATAAGCGACCCTAGTGGCCGACACAAACACCGGGCCCATCTAGGAGTGGCACTGCAGTGTCACGCAGGATGTCCCTTCCAAAAAACCATCCCCAAACAGCACATGACGCAAAGAAAAAAAGAGGCGCAATGAGGTAGCTGTGTGAGTAAGATAAGCGACCCTAGTGGCCGACACAAACACCGGGCCCATCTAGGAGTGGCACTGCAGTGTCACGCAGGATGGCCCTTCCAAAAAACACTCCCCAAACAGCACATGACGCAAAAAAAAAAGAGGCGCAATGAGGTAGCTGTGTGAGTAAGCTAAGCGACCCTAGTGGCCGACACAAACACCGGGCCCATCTAGGAGTGGCACTGCAGTGTCACGCAGGATGGCCCTTCCAAAAAACCCTCCCCAAACAGCACATGACGCAAAGAAAAAAAGAGGCGCAATGAGGTAGCTGTGTGAGCAAGATAAGCGACCCTAGTGGCCGACACAAACACCGGGCCCATCTAGGAGTGGCACTGCAGTGTCACGCAGGATGTCCCTTCCAAAAAACCCTCCCCAAACAGCACATGACGCAAAGAAAAAAATAGGCGCAATGAGGTAGCTGTGTGAGTAAGATAAGCGACCCTAGTGGCCGACACAAACACCGGGCCCATCTAGGAGTGGCACTGCAGTGTCACGCAGGATGTCCCTTCCAAAAAACCCTCCCCAAACAGCACATGACGCAAAGAAAAAAAGAGGCGCAATGAGGTAGCTGTGTGAGTAAGATAAGCGACCCTAGTGGCCGACACAAACACCGGGCCCATCTAGGAGTGGCACTGCAGTGTCACGCAGGATGTCCCTTCCAAAAAACACTCCCCAAACAGCACATGACGCAAAGAAAAAAAGAGGCGCAATGAGGTAGCTGTGTGAGTAAGATAAGCGACCCTAGTGGCCGACACAAACACCGGGCCCATCTAGGAGTGGCACTGCAGTGTCACGCAGGATGTCCCTTCCAAAAAACACTCCCCAAACAGCACATGACGCAAAGAAAAAAAGAGGCGCAATGAGGTAGCTGTGTGAGTAAGATAAGCGACCCTAGTGGCCGACACAAACACCGGGCCCATCTAGGAGTGGCACTGCAGTGTCACGCAGGATGGCCCTTCCAAAAAACACTCCCCAAACAGCACATGACGCAAAGAAAAAAAGAGGCGCAATGAGGTAGCTGTGTGAGTAAGATAAGCGACCCTAGTGGCCGACACAAACACCGGGCCCATCTAGGAGTGGCACTGCAGTGTCACGCAGGATGGCCCTTCCAAAAAACACTCCCCAAACAGCACATGACGCAAAGAAAAAAAGAGGCGCAATGAGGTAGCTGTGTGAGTAAGATAAGCGACCCTAGTGGCCGACACAAACACCGGGCCCATCTAGGAGTGGCACTGCAGTGTCACGCAGGATGTCCCTTCCAAAAAACCCTCCCCAAACAGCACATGACGCAAAGAAAAAAAGAGGCGCAATGAGGTAGCTGTGTGAGTAAGATAAGCGACCCTAGTGGCCGACACAAACACCGGGCCCATCTAGGAGTGGCACTGCAGTGTCACGCAGGATGTCCCTTCCAAAAAACCCTCCCCAAACAGCACATGACGCAAAGAAAAAAAGAGGCGCAATGAGGTAGCTGTGTGAGTAAGATAAGCGACCCTAGTGGCCGACACAAACACCGGGCCCATCTAGGAGTGGCACTGCAGTGTCACGCAGGATGTCCCTTCCAAAAAACCCTCCCCAAACAGCACATGACGCAAAGAAAAAAAGAGGCGCAATGAGGTAGCTGTGTGAGTAAGATAAGCGACCCTAGTGGCCGTCACAAACACCGGGCCCATCTAGGAGTGGCACTGCAGTGTCACGCAGGATGTCCCTTCCAAAAAACCCTCCCCAAACAGCACATGACGCAAAGAAAAAAAGAGGCGCAATGAGGTAGCTGTGTGAGTAAGATAAGCGACCCTAGTGGCCGACACAAACACCGGGCCCATCTAGGAGTGGCACTGCAGTGTCACGCAGGATGGCCCTTCCAAAAAACACTCCACAAACAGCACATGACGCAAAGAAAAATTAAAGAAAAAAGAGGTGCAAGATGGAATTGTCCTTGGGCCCTCCCACCCACCCTTATGTTGTATAAACAGGACATGCACACTTTAACCAACCCATCATTTCAGTGACAGGGTCTGCCACACGACTGTGACTGAAATGACGGGTTGGTTTGGACCCCCACCAAAAAAGAAGCAATTAATCTCTCCTTGCACAAACTGGCTCTACAGAGGCAAGATGTCCACCTCATCATCATCCTCCGATATATCACCGTGTACATCCCCCTCCTCACAGATTATCAATTCGTCCCCACTGGAATCCACCATCTCAGCTCCCTGTGTACTTTGTGGAGGCAATTGCTGCTGGTCAATGTCTCCACGGAGGAATTGATTATAATTCATTTTAATGAACATCATCTTCTCCACATTTTCTGGATGTAACCTCGTACGCCGATTGCTGACAAGGTGAGCGGCGGCACTAAACACTCTTTCGGAGTACACACTTGTGGGAGGGCAACTTAGGTAGAATAAAGCCAGTTTGTGCAAGGGCCTCCAAATTGCCTCTTTTTCCTGCCAGTATAAGTACGGACTGTGTGACGTGCCTACTTGGATGCGGTCACTCATATAATCCTCCACCATTCTTTCAATGTTGAGAGAATCATATGCAGTGACAGTAGACGACATGTCCGTAATCGTTGTCAGGTCCTTCAGTCCGGACCAGATGTCAGCATCAGCAGTCGCTCCAGACTGCCCTGCATCACCGCCAGCGGGTGGGCTCGGAATTCTGAGCCTTTTCCTCGCACCCCCAGTTGCGGGAGAATGTGAAGGAGGAGATGTTGACAGGTCGCGTTCCGCTTGACTTGACAATTTTCTCTCCAGCAGGTCTTTGAACCCCAGCAGACTTGTGTCTGCCGGAAAGAGAGATCCAAGGTAGGCTTTAAATCTAGGATCGAGCACGGTGGCCAAAATGTAGTGCTCTGATTTCAACAGATTGACCACCCGGGAATCCTTGTTAAGCGAATTAAGGGCTCCATCCACAAGTCCCACATGCCTAGCGGAATCGCTCCATGTTAGCTCCTCCTTCAATGTCTCCAGCTTCTTCTGCAAAAGCCTGATGAGGGGAATGACCTGACTCAGGCTGGCAGTGTCTGAACTGACTTCACGTGTGGCAAGTTCAAAGGGCATCAGAACCTTGCACAACATTGAAATCATTCTCCACTGCGCTTGAGACAGGTGCATTCCACCTCCTATATCGTGGTCAGATGTATAGGCTTGAATGGCCTTTTGCTGCTCCTCCAACCTCTGAAGCATATAGAGGGTTGAATTCCACCTCGTTACCACTTCTTGCTTCAGATGATGGCAGGGCAGGTTCAGGCGTTTTTGGTGTTGCTCCAGTCTTCTGTACGTGGTGCCTGTACACCGAAAGTGTCCCGCAATTCTTCTGGCCACCGACAGCATCTCTTGCACGCCCCTGTCGTTTTTTTAAAAATTCTGCACCACCAAATTCAAGGTATGTGCAAAACATGGGACGTGCTGGAATTTGCCCATATTTAATGCGCACACAATATTGCTGGCGTTGTCCGATGCCACAAATCCACAGGAGAGTCCAATTGGGGTAAGCCATTCCGCGATGATCTTCCTCAGTTGCCGTAAGAGGTTTTCAGCTGTGTGCGTATTCTGGAAAGCGGTGATACAAAGCTTAGCCTGCCTAGGAAAGAGTTGGCGTTTGCGAGATGCTGCTACTGGTGCCGCCGCTGCTGTTCTTGCGGCGGGAGTCCATACATCTACCCAGTGGGCTGTCACAGTCATATAGTCCTGACCCTGCCCTGCTCCACTTGTCCACATGTCCGTGGTTAAGTGGACATTGGGTACAACTGCATTTTTTAGGACACTGGTGAGTCTTTTTCTGACGTCCGTGTACATTCTCGGTATCGCCTGCCTAGAGAAGTGGAACCTAGATGGTATTTGGTAACGGGGGCACACTACCTCAAGAAATTGTCTAGTTCCCTGTGAACTAACGGCGGATACCGGACGCACGTCTAACACCAACATAGTTGTCAAGGCCTCAGTTATCCGCTTTGCAGCAGGATGACTGCTGTGATATTTCATCTTCCTCGCAAAGGACTGTTGGACAGTCAATTGCTTACTGGAAGTAGTACAAGTGGGCTTACGACTTCCCCTCTGGGATGACCATCGACTCCCAGCAGCAACAACAGCAGCGCCAGCAGCAGTAGGCATTACACTCAAGGATGCATCGGAGGAATCCCAGGCAGGAGAGGACTCGTCAGAATTGCCAGTGACATGGCCTGCAGGACTATTGGCATTCCTGGGTAAGGAGGAAATTGATACTGAGGGAGTTGGTGGGGTGGTTTGCGTGAGCTTGGTTACAAGAGGAAGGGATTTACTGGTCAGTGGACTGCTTCCGCGGTAACCCAAAGTTTTTGAACTTGTCACTGACTTATTATGAATGCGCTGCAGGTGACGTATAAGGGAGGATGTTCCGAGGTGGTTAACGTCCTTACCCCTACTTATTACAGCTTGACAAAGGCAACACACGGCTTGACACCTGTTGTCCGCATTTCTGTTGAAATACTTCCACACCGAAGAGCTGATTTATTTGGTATTTTCACCAGGCATGTCAGTGGCCATATTCCTCCCACGGACAACAGGTGTCTCCCCGGGTGCCTGACTTAAACAAACCACCTCACCATCAGAATCCTCCTGGTCAATTTCCTCCCCAGCGCCAGCAACACCCATATCCTCCTCATCCTGGTGTACTTCAACACTGACATCTTCAATCTGACTATCAGGAACTGGACTGCGGGTGCTCCTTCCAGCACTTGCAGGGGGCGTGCAAATGGTGGAAGGCGCATGCTCTTCACGTCCAGTGTTGGGAAGGTCAGGCATCGCAACCGACACAATTGGAGTCGGACTCTCCTTGTGGATTTGGGATTTCGAAGAACGCACAGTTCTTTGCGGTGCTACTGCTTTTGCCAGCTTGAGTCTTTTCATTTTTCTAGCGAGAGGCTGAGTGCTTCCATCCTCATGTGAAGCTGAACCACTAGCCATGAACATAGGCCAGGGCCTCAGCCGTTCCTTGCCACTCCGTGTGGTAAATGGCATATTGGCAAGTTTACGCTTCTCCTCCGACAATTTTATTTTAGGTTTTGGAGTCCTTTTTTTACTGATATTTGGTGTTTTGGATTTGACATGCTCTGTACTATGACATTGGGCATCGGCCTTGGCAGACGACGTTGCTGGCATTTCATCGTCTCGGCCATGACTAGTGGCAGCAGCTTCAGCACGAGGTGGAAGTGGATCTTGATCTTTCCCTAATTTTGGAACCTCAACATTTTTGTTCTCCATATTTTAATAGGCACAACTAAAAGGCACCTCAGGTAAACAATGGAGATGGATGGATACTAGTATACTTATGGATGGACTGCCGAGTGCCGACACAGAGGTAGCTACAGCCGTGGACTACCGTACTGTGTCTGCTGCTAATATAGACTGGATGATAATGATATGAAATCAATATATATATGTATGTATATATAATATCACTAGTACTGCAGCCGGACAGGTAGATAATATATTTATTAGGTAATGATGACTGATGACGGACCTGTTGGACACTGTCAGCTCAGCAGCACCGCAGACTGCTACAGTAAGCTACTATAGTAGTATGTATAAAGAAGAAAGAAAAAAAAAAACCACGGGTAGTTGGTATACAATTATGGATGGACTGCCGAGTGCCGACACAGAGGTAGCTACAGCCGTGGACTAACGTACTGTGTCTGCTGCTAATATAGACTGGATGATAATGATATGAAATCAATATATATATGTATGTATATATAATATCACTAGTACTGCAGCCGGACAGGTAGATAATATATTTATTAGGTAATGATGACTGATGACGGACCTGCTGGACACTGTCAGCTCAGCAGCACCGCAGACTGCTACAGTAAGCTACTATAGTAGTATGTATAAAGAAGAAAGAAAAAAAAAACCACGGGTAGGTGGTATACAATTATGGATGGACTGCCGAGTGCCGACACAGAGGTAGCTACAGCCGTGGACTACCGTACTGTGTCTGCTGCTAATATAGACTGGATGATAATGATATGAAATCAATATATATATATATGTATATATAATATCACTAGTACTGCAGCCGGACAGGTAGATAATATATTTATTAGGTAATGATGACTGATGACGGACCTGCTGGACACTGTCAGCTCAGCAGCACCGCAGACTGCTACAGTAAGCTACTATAGTAGTATGTATAAAGAAGAAAGAAAAAAAAAACCACGGGTAGGTGGTATACAATTATGGATGGACTGCCGAGTGCCGACACAGAGGTAGCTACAGCCGTGGACTACCGTACTGTGTCTGCTGCTAATATAGACTGGATGATAATGAGATGAAATCAATATAATATCACTAGTACTGCAGCCGGACAGGTATGTATATTTATTATGTAATGACTGATGACGGACCTGCTGGACACTGTCAGCTCAGCAGCACCGCAGACTGCTACAGTAAGCTACTATACTATAGTAGTATGTACAAAGAAGAAAGAAAAAAAACAAACCACGGGTAGGTGGTATACAATTATGGATGGACTGCCGAGTGCCGACACAGAGGTAGCTACAGCCGTGGACTACCGTACTGTGTCTGCTGCTAATATAGACTGGATGATAATGATATGAAATCAATATATATATGTATGTATATATAATATCACTAGTACTGCAGCCGGACAGGTAGATAATATATTTATTAGGTAATGATGACTGATGACGGATCTGTTGTACACTGTCAGCTCAGCAGCACCGCAGACTGCTACAGTAAGCTACTATAGTAGTATGTATAAAGAAGAAAGAAAAAAAAAAACCACGGGTAGGTGGTATACAATTATGGATGGACTGCCGAGTGCCGACACAGAGGTAGCTACAGCCGTGGACTAACGTACTGTGTCTGCTGCTAATATAGACTGGATGATAATGAGATGAAATCAATATAATATCACTAGTACTGCAGCCGGACAGGTATGTATATTTATTATGTAATGACTGATGACGGACCTGCTGGACACTGTCAGCTCAGCAGCAGCGCAGACTGCTACAGTAAGAAGAAAGAAGAAAAAAAAAACACGGGTAGGTGGTATACAATTATGGATGGACTGCCGAGTGCCGACACAGAGGTAGCTACAGCCGTGGACTAACGTACTGTGTCTGCTGCTAATATAGAGTCCTAAGCAGACAACCACAAAATATATTATACTGGTGGTCAGTGTGGTCACAACAATGGCAGTGTGGCACTGACTCTGGCAGCAAAAGTGTGCACTGTACGTTATATGTACTCCTGAGTCCTGCTCTCAGACTCTAACAGCTCCCCACTGTCAGTGTCTCACCCACAAGTCAGATAATTAATACAATACAGTCACACTATCTAATCTATATCACTTCAGCAAGTAGTAGTAGTATAGTAGTACTCCTCCTAATAATGCTCCCCAAAATTACTACTACTGTGTCTCTCTCTACTGTCTCACTCTCTTCTCTAAACGGAGAGGACGCCAGCCACGTCCTCTCCCTATGACTCTCAATGCACGTGTGAAAATGGCGGCGACGCGCGGCTCCTTATATAGAATCCGAGTCTCGCGATAGAATCCGAGCCTCGCGAGAATCCGACAGCGGGATGATGACGTTCGGGCGCGCTCGGGTTAACCGAGCAAGGCGGGAAGATCCGAGTCGCTCGGACTCGTGAAGAAAAAACTGAAGTTCAGGCGGGTTCGGATTCAGGGGAACCGAACCCGCTCATCTCTACAATACATCCCAAGGGGGTTTAGACTACATAACTAGCCTACGCTTGGTAGACACAACAATGATTTCTGCACTAAATGGTGCAACATACTTAACAAATGTTCTTTCAATTTAATGCTCTTAGTGATAGAACAAGCAGGCACGGATCTAGAAAACATCAAGAAAGATATTTTGGAACTTGAGACCTCTGATTTTTATAGAGCCATCCAAACTCCTGAATGTGATCTTCTATCCAGTCTCAACAAGGATATTGAGAACTTTAAGGGAGATTTACTGAAGTTCAAGAAAAATAAATACAAGCAGGTCAAATTAGATTATAAAGAAAACAGGGTCTATCCCTGGTACTCTCGCAGTGAGCCGAGGAGGTTTAAGCCATCGTACCAACATGGAAGAAGATCTCAACAACCTTTTACTGACATTGAGAGTCAGTCACATACCTCAGCTAGTGACTCTGATGTTCCATTTACGTCTGGCCAGAACACCACCTATCTCTCTAGGTCAGCAAGAAATAGACGACCTCCAAAAAACCTCTTATACCCACCCATCGAGGTGGGAGAAAAAGAAAGAAGAAGGCAACAAAAATTCAATTAGAAACAGTGGTGTTCAATCTCTCCAAGCATCCCCTCACACCTGATGAATTATCCATTCTCAATAAAGGCCTCTCATTCATCCCTACAGTGACTCAGGACAAATTCAAGTGGAAAGTGGATCTGTACAAACTGGGCAGGCAATTGCGACTCAGAGACTTCTTTTCGGGCAATAATACCAACTCTGAACCAAAAAATTCAATTAGAAACAGTGGTGTTCAATCTCTCCAAGCATCCCCTCACACCTGATGAATTATCCATTCTCAATAAAGGCCTCTCATTCATCCCTACAGTGACTCAGGACAAATTCAAGTGGAAAGTGGATCTGTACAAACTGGGCAGGCAATTGCGACTCAGAGACTTCTTTTCGGGCAATAATACCAACTCTGAACCAACACCGACACCAGTGGAGTCGTGCCCTTTGAAGAAACCCAGTACCTTTGATCCTCTGTCTGTCAATCCCTCTATACAGACCTTCATGAGGGTTCTCAAGAGAGACACTGTACCCTTTGTTTCCAAGCAAAAGTTATCCCACCACAACATCACGATGGGTGAAAGAAAGGCCATCGAGTCCCTACGAAATGACACCCAACTGGTCATCAGAGCTGTGGATAAGGAGGGAGGCATTGTGTTGTTGGATTATGACTATTACACCACGGAAGCCAATAACCAATTGGCTGTCACCACTTGTTATCACAAACTTGGCCATGATCCTACAGGGAGTTACAAAAGTGAGATAGATTCCATCATTCAGGTGGGACTCAATAATGGATATATTAACACGAACACAGCAGAATTTATGACCACTGCACACCCCAGGATACGCTTTTTGTACACACCCCGAAAATTCATAAATCTCTCTCCCAGCCTCCAGGACGACCCATTATATCAGCAAGGGGGTTCCTCTGTCAACCTCTTTCTCAACTAGTTGATTTTTATCTACAGCCATTGGTTAAGCAAACAGCCAGCTTCATTGAGGACACTTCCGATTTTTTGAGGAAACTTGAATTAGTACGAAATATCACAGATGATACCCTGCTGGTGACTCTTGACGTCTCGAGTCTCTACACCAATATTCCGCATTCGCAAGGAATGTGAACATGCAGAGAACTTCTCATGGACAATGATGCCTATTTTGGTCCACTGGTGTCTTTTTTGTTGTTTCTCATTGATGGTATTCTCAATAAGAATTATTTTCTCTTCGAAAATAGTTTTTATTTACAGAAACAGTGGACCGCCATGGGTTCGAATATGGTGCCTTCTTATGCCAATATATTCATGGCGGCCTATGAACAGGTGCATATCACTGGTAATCCTCGTTATGGTCAATTTTTGTCATTTTATGTACGAAACATTGATGACTTGTTTTTCATTTGGCAAGACAGCGAAGAGAACCTTTTGGCGTTCATCAATGAACTTAATTCAATTTCAGGAACAATAAGGTTTAGCCTGACCTTTAGCAAAACACACATTAATTTCTTGGATGTTTCCATCAAAAAGGAGGACAACAAACTTTTGACTTATATTTACAGCAAGGAGTCAGATAGAAATACTTTGCTGCTACACTCAAGCTTCCATCCAGCACCCCTTAAAAGAGGGCTCCCCTTTTCACAATTACTGCGGGTGATCCGTATCACTTCGGATCCCGCGGCCATCCCGGCTGCACTGGAGTCCATGTGTCAATGATTTCTTGACAGAGGCTATCCCATGAAGGAGATTGATGATGCTCTATCTAAGATCGGACAGATCAAGAGAGAAGACGCTTTACACAAAAAAGTTTGTCCTGTTAACATGGAACGGGACAGGTTAAATTAAAGCAGTATGTTCACCATAGCCTCTGGCTTTATCCGCAACAAAATTCGGGAACACTGGCACTTGATTGCGAGTGATCCAGTGCTCAACAAAGATCTTTCCACGATTCCCAGATTTGCCTACAGACGGGGACCTAATTTGAAGGACCTTTTAGTCAAGACTGATTTTTCTCAAAGAAAGATTAACAGAACATCTAATTGGCTAATGAAAAAACCTGGGGTATATAGATGCACGGGATGCTCTAACTGTTCGTTCCTTTTATTGGGCAATCGCTTCATCAATCAGTTTGACAATAAGGAGTATTCAATTAAACAGAGTTTGGATTGCAACAGCCGTTTTGTTGTCTATGTACTTAAATGTCCATGCAATCGACTGTGTGTTGGCAAGACTAGCAGAATGCTTAAGGAACGACTCAGCCAACATCGCTCCTCTATTAAGAAATGTCTTACATCCACAGATTCCACGAGACTTCACAACTTACCAGTTGCAAGATACTTTAAAGAGGCACAACATATGGTCAATCAACTTAAAATTTGCATCATAGACCAGATACCACCACTTCAGCGGGGAGGTGATCGTGACAGGCTGTTGCTACAAAGAGAACTTCAGTGGATTCACAGATTACACACTTTGACTCCTAATGGTCTTAATGAAGACTTTAGGTTGGGTTGTTTCTTGTGAAGCGATTTAGCCTTTGTATTGGTTGGTTTCATTTCTTCAGACACCGCCGTGTGTCCAGCATTATGTATTTTCACCTACTGAGTTTTTCCTTGAACCCACTGACACCGCCGTGTGTCAGTTACTGTGCACAATGCTTTGACGTGATTACTTATCTTAGAAACCTATGGGTTGTGGGAGTGACTTTGCTTCTTTGGCACCTGTCTGCCATCCCCATTAGCATGGCCCTGTAACAGGTAGTACCTTGTCGGCCCTTGACGTGGTATCCTAGTGATCTCTACAGCCATACCACACTGGACGACATCCAATTCCGTCCGATCTTGGAAACTAAGCAGTGTTGGGCCCAGTCAGTACCATTCTTGGAGATGGTCTGGGAATACTGGGTGCTGTATTTTTATCACTTGACCACACACGGCCTCTGGCTATTTAATGGGCAGTCTTTAGTGACTTTTGCTTATTCTACACTCTCGTCCCCCACTCCCTTTCTCTTTGCATTTATTCATCCTCCCTATAAATGCACTACCTTCGATCCATTGGATACCTGCATGTTCTTGGGCTCTACCATAATGTCTTTTCTTTCATCTTACATTTCACTATGGTGCTTAGTCCACTGCTATGGTGATAGCACCTTGCTACATCTTTGCCCTGATGGGATTTCCCCTTTTTTGGTCTACCGCTGTTTAGCTTTTGCTCTGCTGGGCATCATAATACTGTCCATCGACACTTTCGCATGTCATTCACTACCACTTGTGTCATCAGCTGTTGTTTTTGCCCTGTGGACATCTATCTAACATACAATTAGGCTACACCAATTGGTCCATTTAATGCTCACAGTGCCTGTAATGATTTTTACTGCTCTAGTTGTCTCTCTACACAGGACTGTTTACAGCTACTGTTTTGACACCATCAGTTTAGTGGTCTCCAGTGGAGCTCATTTACATATATGCATTATATAATTTTTTTGTCTATGCATTTATTGTGTGTTTGTTATGCTTTTTCCCTCAGCGTTATACCTTGCACTTCTTATTTTATATTTCAGTTTTGTTATGTTCCAAGTCTTGCATCTTTATATACACTGTGCAGCTTCCTTCCCCTGTTCCCGTCCCCTGTGCGGGCTTAGCTGCGGCTTCGCTTGTGTCCAGCGCACAGCGCACCGGAGCCGTTGCCAGGGACGGAGCCGGCTTTCTTTACATTAGCAATGACGCGACGGAGCTGGAGAGACGGGGGAGCCGCATACAGGACTTGTCCTGCCTCCCTCTCCTCCCATTGGATGCTGGTTTGTGTTTCTTTGGCGCCAATTTATGTTTATATCCCTGTGCCACACACTGCTCAGATAGCCCCTGAGGAAGACCTGTATCGGTTGAAACAGCTGTTGGGCTATGCCTGTATGTACACATGTCACCTTGATATGGAATAAATCTTCTTCGTTTTTTCATCTAAATCATGAGTGCTGGCTAGTTTTGCTTTTTTCAATGAGCTGGAAAAGCGAGTGCCTTTATGTTATTTTACTGGCTTGCACCATTTATTCATTTATAACTATGATTTTGAGAGCTGTCACTTTTGTTTATATATATATATATATATATATATATATCTCAAATACACACACTCACACCATATTTATTTTCCTTTTTAAAAAACAACAACAACAAAAAAAATGCCCATGCACCACCCTATATTTTGCCTCTGGGCACCTGATATGAACTTACACCTCTGGTGTAGAGAGCAGGACTTGGACCCAGCAGAACAAATGAATGCTGGAGGTTGTAATGTGCAGCAGATGACTCCCAAGCAGCATAACTTGGTCTAAATGAACAGGTACAAACTTGCATATACAAAACTGAGCAGGATAGAACTTGCAGGTCGAAAACATGGATAAATACAGCATCATCAGGCATGGGAGATAATGACTTGATGATCTATCTCAGATGGGAGTGAGCAGCAGAACAAAGTAGGGAAGTCTCAGGTGTGGCTCATAGCTGCTGGGTCAGCTAATCAAGCCAGGCTGCATGCTCTCAGAATAAGAGCAGATGGACTGAAACAAGATCACTTGTACTGCTGGTGAGTTTGCCATTGGTGAAACTGTGAGTAGTCATCGATGGTCACCAACTGTGCCATGGGAGACCATCGATGGTTTCAGCCACAAATGGTCATCCCTGTTATTTCAGTAAATGACCTGCGGGGCCAATCACAGCCTGGGGCGGGACTTCACAGGTGTCAGGGGCGTAGCTATATTCCATGTCCAGACACCTTGCAAAAATAAAAAATATACTTTTTTTGTTTATGTTGTGCCATCGATCGAGGGAAACCATCTGGTACTCTCCTATCAATGGCAAAAGCATTACACATCATTCATAAACCATCGATGGATAATGGCCATCCCTAGTACTGCAGCAGATTGTGACACTGGTCACTTCCATACACTCAAGTATAGAAAAGAAAAGGGGACATAATAGTGTAAAACCTACAAAAATAGGGCTCCCCAGGTGATATCAGTAGAAATGTTATCAATCATCGAAGATCCAGTTGGGACTTTGATATATGAGAGGTGAAAGCATCTGACTTAGAATAGATGTTCTGATTACCTGAAATAGTACCGCAGTGGGTGAGGAGGTCAAACAAGTTCGGAACTGATACCTGAGAAAATAGGATTTTAATTACCTACCGGTAAATCCTTTTCTCATAGTTCGTAGAGGAAACAGGGTCCACATTAGTACCATGAGGTATAGACGGGTCCACTAGGAGCCACTGGCACTTTAAGAAATGAATAGTGTGCACTGGTTCCTCCCTCTATGCCCCTCCTACCAGACTCACTCACGCACTGAGTGGGCGCCCAGTATCCTCTACAGACTACGAGAAAAGGATTTACTGGTAGGTAATTAAAATCCTATTTACTCTTACATCCTAGAGGATACTGGGGTCCACATTAGTACCATGGGGATGTACCAAAGCTCCCAAACCGTGTGGGAGAGTGCTGAGGTTCCAGCAGAACTGATTGACCAAACTGAAGGTCCTCAGAGGCCAAAGTATATCGAACTTGTAGAATTTGGCAAACGTGCTCAACCCCGACCAAGTAGCTGCTCCGTAGAGCTGTAAAGCTGAGACACCCCGGGCAGCCGCCCAGGAAGAACCCACCAACCTAGTAGAGTGGGCTTGTACTCTAGGAACCAGCAATCCTGCCGTGGAATAAGCATGCTGGATAGTAATCCTAATCCACCGAGCAATAGACTGCTTTGAAGCAGGACACCCAATTTTCTTGGGATCATAGAGCACAAACAACGAGTCAGATTTCCTGTGACGAGCTGTCCACTTCACATAGATCTTCAATGCCCTCGCAATATCCATGGACTTTGAGGTAGCAGATGTGTCAGTAAGCACCCGAACCACAATAGGTTGGTTGATATGAAACACAGGCACCCCCTTAGGAAGAAATTGCTGATGAGTTCTGAGTTCAGCTCTATCTTCATGAAAAATCAAATATGGGCTTTTGTGAGACAATGCCCCCAATTCCGACACACACCTTGCAGAAGCTAAGGCCAACAGTGTAACGGTCTTCCACGTAAGAAACTTTACGTCAACCTCCCGTAAAGGCTCAAACCATTCTGATTGTAGGAACTGCAACAACCACAATAAGATCTCAATGTACCGTTGGAGACTCAAAGGGCAGGTGGATGTGCAGAACCCCCTTCACGAACATCTGAACCTCAAGGAGGGAAGACAATTGTTTCTGGAAGAAACTGGATAAGGACAAAATCTGGACCTTCAAGGAGCCCAAATGTAGGCCCACATCCACACCCGACTGTAGAAAAAGGAGAAAACATTCCACTGCAGGAAATTTCCTGTTTTCACACCACGAGACATATTTTTTCCAAATACAGTGGTATTGTTTAGACGTTACCCCTTTCCTGGCTTGGATCAGGGTTGGAATAACCTTGTCTGGAATGCCTTTCCAGGCTAAAAATTTGATGCTCAACTTCCATGCCGGCAAACGTAGCTGTGGTAAGTCTTGATAGACGAATGGCCCCTGTTGCAGATGATCCTCTCAAAGAGGTAGAGGCCACGGGTCCTCTAGGAGCATCTCCAGTAGATCCACATACCAGGCCCTTCTTGGCCAATCCAGAGCAATAAGAATTGCTTGAACCTTTTCCCTTTTTATTCTTTTGAGAATTCTTGTGATCAGTGGAAACACGTAAACCATCTGAGTCACCAGAGTGTCCACCGCCACTGCTTGCGGGTCCCTCAACCTGTAACAATACCGCTTTAGCTTCTTGTTGAGATGAGAGGCCATCATGTCTTTTGGTTGAGTTCTCGACCGATGTGATAACGACTCGAACACCAGTGGGTGAAGGCCCCACTCTCCCGGGTGGAGGTCGTGTCTGTCGAGGAAGTTCGCTTCCCAGTTGTCTACTCCCAGAATGAACATTGCCACCAGCGCCACTACGTGTTTTTCTGCCCAGAGGAGAATTCTTGTTACCTCTGACATTGCTGCTCTGCTCTTCATTCCGCACTGTAGGTTTATGTACATTACTGCCGTCACATTGTCCGACTGAACCTGAATGACTTGATCTTGAAGAAGATGCGGTGCCTGTGGAAGATTGTTGTGTATTTCCCTTAGTTCCATAAAGTTGATTGAAAGAATGGCTTCCTGACTTGACCATTTTACTTGGAACTGTTACCCCTGGATGACCGCTCCCTAACCTCTGAGGCTTGCGTCTGTGGTTAGCAGAATCCAATTTTGAATTCCGAACCTTCGATCCTCGGTCAGGTGAGAAGTTTGAAGTCACCACAGAAGAGAAATCCTGGCTTTTGGCGACAGACATATCCTCTGGTGCATGTGAAGATGCGATCTGGACCATTAGTCCAGCAGATCCAGCTGGAAGGGCCTCGCACGAATCCTTCCGTACTGCAAAGCCTCGTAAGAGGTGAACATTTAGCCCAGAAGGCAAATGCATAAATGCACCAATATCTGGGCTGGTTTTAGAACATTGCGCACCATCGACTGGATTACCAATGCCTTTTCCAATGTAAGGAATACCTGCTGTGCTTCCGTATCCAGTATCATCCCTAGGAACAGAAGCTTCTGTGTTGGTTCCAGGTGAGATTTTGGTAGGTTTAGAATTCATACATGATCCAGAAATAGTCGGGTTGAGTGGGCAATACTGTCCAACAACCTCTCCCTGGTGGGCGCTTTTATCAGTAGGTTATCCAGGTACAGTACAGGGGAAGAAATGGGTGCAGATGCACTATACAATCATTACTATAAATTACAGTATATAATATAATAAGAGGTTGTTAGCATATATAGTGTGATGCCTTGGGGGGGTTCATGGCTGGGCTGGTTTGGGGGTGCCCTGCGTCCCAGTGTGAACCCCAAAAGTGTTAGGGACTTGCTCGATAGAGGTGACCTCGACGCGGTGAGCAAGCCCATATCATTGGCCAATTATATGCTAACAACCTCTTATTATATTATATACTGTAATTTATAGTAAT
This sequence comes from Pseudophryne corroboree, assembly GCF_028390025.1. Classification (NCBI taxonomy): domain Eukaryota; kingdom Metazoa; phylum Chordata; class Amphibia; order Anura; family Myobatrachidae; genus Pseudophryne; species Pseudophryne corroboree. Next base: position 142,650,554 of record NC_086448.1, on the reverse strand, counting down.
GATTGTATAGTGCATCTGCACCCATTTCTTCCCCCGTATTACCATAAAATCTCAGCAGATAGCACCTTTCATTACAACCACTAGGGTGTGCAGTCTAGACCCATTTCCTCTTATAGTCTATACTATGTGTATAAATACACACCTGAAGTCTGAGATTACTTCATTCTGACTAGCACCCCTCCCCCACCTACCAAACTGATTTTAAGCAGGGACCTACATTTGACTGCACATCAATGACTCAGGCGTAATACAAAGTAAGTCCTATTATTTTCATACAGTGTCAGTCTATTTGGGGGTAAGCATTGGGACGTGGGGTCCCCTGAACTGTTCTGTCTGGGCCACTCCAGGGCATCACACCCTAACACTCATAGTCACTATTTTTTCACTACCTCCTAAGTTTGTCATTTTATCCATGTATTTTTTCACCCACTTTATATCTAACTTTAAAACACTTTCCACACTCCGTACCTACCTATGCTTCTCTTATACTTTATTACACCTCACGATTTTCCACTAGTGTGATGCCTTGGGGGGGTTCATGGCTGGGCTGGTTTGGGGGTGCCCTGCGTCCCAGTGTGAACCCCAAAAGTGTTAGGGACTTGCTCGATAGAGGTGACCTCGACGCGGTGAGCAAGCCCATATCATTGGCCAATTATATGCTAACAACCTCTTATTATATTATATACTGTAATTTATAGTAATGATTGTATAGTGCATCTGCACCCATTTCTTCCCCTGTATTACCATAAAATCTCAGCAGCTAGCACCTTTCATTACAACCACTAGGGTGTGCAGTCTAGACCCATTTCCTCTTATAGTCTATACTATGTGTATAAATACACACCTGAAGTCTGAGATTACTTCATTCTGACTAGCACCCCTCCCCCACCTACCAAACTGATTTTAAGCAGGGACCTACATTTGACTGCACATCAATGACTCAGGCGTAATACAAAGTAAGTCCTATTATTTTCATACAGTGTCAGTCTATTTGGGGGTAAGCATTGGGACGTGGGGTCCCCTGAACTGTTCTGTCTGGGCCACTCCAGGGCATCACACCCTAACACTCATAGTCACTATTTTTTCACTACCTCCTAAGTTTGTCATTTTATCCATGTATTTTTTTCACCCACTTTATATCTAATTTTAAAACACTTTCCACACTCCGTACCTACCTATGCTTCTCTTATACTTTATTACACCTCACGATTTTCCACTAGTGTGATGCCTTGGGGGGGGTTCATGGCTGGGCTGGTTTGGGGGTGCCCTGCGTCCCAGTGTGAACCCCAAAAGTGTTAGGGACTTGCTCGATAGAGGTGACCTCGACGCGGTGAGCAAGCCCATATCATTGGCCAATTATATGCTAACAACCTCTTATTATATTATATACTGTAATTTATAGTAATGATTGTATAGTGCATCTGCACCCATTTCTTCCCCTGTATTACCATAAAATCTCAGCAGATAGCACCTTTCATTACAACCACTAGGGTGTGCAGTCTATACCCATTTCCTCTTATAGTCTATACTATGTGTATAAATACACACCTGAAGTCTGAGATTACTTCATTCTGACTAGCACCCCTCCCCCACCTACCAAACTGATTTTAAGCAGGGACCTACATTTGACTGCACATCAATGACTCAGGCGTAATACAAAGTAAGTCCTATTATTTTCATACAGTGTCAGTCTATTTGGGGGTAAGCATTGGGACGTGGGGTCCCCTGAACTGTTCTGTCTGGGCCACTCCAGGGCATCACACCCTAACACTCATAGTCACTATTTTTTCACTACCTCCTAAGTTTGTCATTTTATCCATGTATTTTTTTCACCCACTTTATATCTAATTTTAAAACACTTTCCACACTCCGTACCTACCTATGCTTCTCTTATACTTTATTACACCTCACGATTTTCCACTAGTGTGATGCCTTGGGGGGGTTCATGGCTGGGCTGGTTTGGGGGTGCCCTGCGTCCCAGTGTGAACCCCAAAAGTGTTAGGGGCTTGCTCGATAGAGGTGACCTCGACGCGGTGAGCAAGCCCATATCATTGGCCAATTATATGCTAACAACCTCTTATTATATTATATACTGTAATTTATAGTAATGATTGTATAGTGCATCTGCACACATTTCTTCCCCTGTATTACCATAAAATCTCAGCAGATAGCACCTTTCATTACATCCACTAGGGTGTGCAGTCTAGACCCATTTCCTCTTATAGTCTATACTATGTGTATAAATACACACCTGAAGTCTGAGATTACTTCATTCTGACTAGCACCCCTCCCCCACCTACCAAACTGATTTTAAGCAGGGACCTACATTTGACTGCACATCAATGACTCAGGCGTAATACAAAGTAAGTCCTATTATTTTCATACAGTGTCAGTCTATTTGGGGGTAAGCATTGGGACGTGGGGTCCCCTGAACTGTTCTGTCTGGGCCACTCCAGGGCATCACACCCTAACACTCATAGTCACTATTTTTTCACTACCTCCTAAGTTTGTCATTTTATCCATGTATTTTTTTCACCCACTTTATATCTAATTTTAAAACACTTTCCACACTCCGTACCTACCTATGCTTCTCTTATACTTTATTACACCTCACGATTTTCCACTAGTGTGATGCCTTGGGGGGGTTCATGGCTGGGCTGGTTTGGGGGTGCCCTGCGTCCCAGTGTGAACCCCAAAAGTGTTAGGGACTTGCTCGATAGAGGTGACCTCGACGCGGTGAGCAAGCCCATATCATTGGCCAATTATATGCTAACAACCTCTTATTATATTATATACTGTAATTTATAGTAATGATTGTATAGTGCATCTGCACCCATTTCTTCCCCTGTATTACCATAAAATCTCAGCAGATAGCACCTTTCATTACAACCACTAGGGTGTGCAGTCTAGACCCATTTCCTCTTATAGTCTATACTATGTGTATAAATACACACCTGAAGTCTGAGATTACTTCATTCTGACTAGCACCCCTCCCCCACCTACCAAACTGATTTTAAGCAGGGACCTACATTTGACTGCACATCAATGACTCAGGCGTAATACAAAGTAAGTCCTATTATTTTCATACAGTGTCAGTCTATTTGGGGGTAAGCATTGGGACGTGGGGTCCCCTGAACTGTTCTGTCTGGGCCACTCCAGGGCATCACACCCTAACACTCATAGTCACTATTTTTTCACTACCTCCTAAGTTTGTCATTTTATCCATGTATTTTTTTCACCCACTTTATATCTAATTTTAAAACACTTTCCACACTCCGTACCTACCTATGCTTCTCTTATACTTTATTACACCTCACGATTTTCCACTAGTGTGATGCCTTGGGGGGGTTCATGGCTGGGCTGGTTTGGGGGTGCCCTGCGTCCCAGTGTGAACCCCAAAAGTGTTAGGGACTTGCTCGATAGAGGTGACCTCGACGCGGTGAGCAAGCCCATATCATTGGCCAATTATATGCTAACAACCTCTTATTATATTATATACTGTAATTTATAGTAATGATTGTATAGTGCATCTGCACCCATTTCTTCCCCTGTATTACCATAAAATCTCAGCAGATAGCACCTTTCATTACAACCACTAGGGTGTGCAGTCTAGACCCATTTCCTCTTATAGTCTATACTATGTGTATAAATACACACCTGAAGTCTGAGATTACTTCATTCTGACTAGCACCCCTTATCCAGGTACAGTATTATGTTCACTCCCTGCTTGCGGAGGAGAAACATCATCTCTGCCATTACCTTGGTGAATACCCTCGGTGCCGTGGAGAGGCCAAATGGCAGGGCCTGAAACTGGTAGTGACAGTCCTGTAGTGCAAACAGTAGATAAGCCTGACGAGGCAGCCAAATTGGAATATGAAGCAGACACCAGGAATTCTCCCTTCTCCAGACCTGAGATCACCACTCTCTGAGACTCCATCTTGAACTTGAACACCCTTAAATACGGGTTCAGTGATTTGAGGTTTAAAATGGGCCTTACCGAACCGTGCGGTTTTGGTACCACAAACAGGTTGGAGGGGTTCACTACGGCTGGCCGGCGGTTGGGCTCCCGGCGACCAGCATAAGGGCGCCGGGACGCCCGACCGCCGGCTTACCGACAGTATGGCGAGCGCAAATGAGCACCTTGCGGGCTCGCTGCGCTTGCCACGCTACGGGCATGGTCACACTATTTTATTCTCCCTCTATGTGGGTCGTGGACCCCCACGAGGGAAAATAAGTGTCGGTATGCCGGCTGTCGGGCTCCCGGCGCTGGTATACTGAGCGCTGGGAGCCCGACCTCCGGCATACAGAAGACCACCCGGTTGGAGTAATATCCCTTGTGTAGTTGAATTGGAACTGGGACAATGACCTGAGTCTGTACCAGTTTTTGAATTGCTGCCTGTAAAGTCGTACTTGCTTCTGGAGAAGCTGGTAAGCCTGATTTGAAGAATCTGTGAGGTGGGAGTTCCTGAAACTCCAGTATGTATCCCTGGGTGATAAGGTCTTTTACCCAGGTATCCCGGCAAGATGTTGCCCAAACGTGACTGAAATAACGTAACCGAGCTCCCACCTGCCTGTCTTCCAGGCAGTGTGGAAGGCTTTGAGGAAGCAGACCCGGAGGTCTGTTCCTGAGAGAAAGAGAAAAGGAAGATTTCTCCCAGCGCTAATATAATTAGGTATATAATAATTCTTAGTGGCAATATAGGCTCAAGCGATAATATTCATAAAATCAATGAAAGTTAAAATATAATGTTTTATTAACACATGGAAAAAAAACATGAACATACACTTTACCAAGGATATACTTTTCCCTAAAGTGATCCTAATACCGGTATACACGAAACAAATACACACAACAATTAACATATAAGAATACCAGTGATACGCTAAAATAGCGATTTATTCACTGGATGAGAGTTCATGTCCCTCAAGTGCAAGCAGGCATATATATGTATGGTAACTGTATAAATAGGAATTCCTTCGGTGAATGCAAGTATATATATGCAGTAGCTGTATCACAGTCCCTTATCATGTAAGGAATAAGTCCAGAAATCTTGATAGATGTCAGCTAATTGCTATAAAGTCCTTTCAGAGTGGAAATCAGCACATTGGGCCAAAATCCTGAACTCCTGAGCAATGTCCAAAAGTGTATAAAGCACTTACTTCAAGATAGCAGGATAGTTACTAGAACGGGTGTCTGCCGGCAGACATATCCAATAGCTCCGCAATCAACTAGTTTCACCTGACACCGCAGGCTTCCTCAGGATGGCTGAGCTATACCAACACCCCGTTCTTATATCCTATCCTGTGTGTTCGTTGTCATGGTGACTCATTTCTTTCTTTTGCGCATGCGTGTATAACCCAACGCTCCGTTCACGTCCTCCGTCTATAAGTTTCTCGTTGTTATGGAGACCGTGCGTACTGGCGTGTCTCACTCCGTTTCCTTCCTCTCACTGGAGCGCGTCTGTTGTCAGGGCAACCACGTCTCTGTCTACGTCTTCTGTTTGTTGGTTGTCATGGGAACCGGACGTCATTATGTGTATTGACTTCACTTCTCCCTCGGTCTGCTCCTCATACGGGGCTCTTTTGTCATGGAAGACAACACTTATTAGAGTTTTAAATCCTCTCCTTCATATGCATATTCCTGTAGTATCATGCATAGTGAGATTTATTTCTTATGTGTACATATATACTCCTGTCAAAGTCAGAAAAATATCCCCATGCACACTGGTCCGCACTGCGCATGCGTACGCTCTCCCGTGAAGGCGCATACCCGCAATAGCGTGCACCCGCGGGCGCACGGTATGCGTATTTACGGTAGAGTTTATGTAGTCGTAGCGTGCGACTCATTCGTTACATATTTTCACAATTAATGTAGGTTGTAGATCATGGTCCCTTTGATAGATTCTGAAAGTTTGGTTAATATAGAATGTCCCTGAGCTGAGGAATCCCTCTTTGTATCGTAGGAAGGGTCTAACAGGAGTCATGCAGTAGTGTTTGGTACCCATCGGAAGAGTATTTAAATAGCAATATTCCGGTGTTGGTTTGGAGCGTATTAATCGCTCGTGCGGATAGTTATGGACATAAGAAGTTTATGTCCATTTCTATTATTTACTCATACTCAGGTATGCGGCGGGAAACCTAGTTCCCCACCCACCTGAGCTGTTTGAAATCGTCACAGCCCACCTGTATGAATCAACCTATGACCTTTTGTTATGATGCAGGGCCGAATTCCGACGTCCAATGGACAATGGGATTGTAGGGACTGTAAGATTGCATTGTGTGTGGGGCATAAATAGGCAGGCCGACCACATCCAGCTCTCACTCTTCAACGGTTCTCATTGCTGAAAATCGGGTGCTGGATGTCCAGGCGCATGCGATCGTTTACCCTTGTGCGTAAGTTTCTCTCCGTAATCATATTGTCTTACTGTGAGCCAATCTCTCTCTCTCTCTTCTCTTTCTCTCGTATCTCCCATTGACTAGTATTGTATAGTATTAGATCAGCATAGTATTGTAGTGTATTTCTTGTATAGTTATTTGGTTAGGAAGTCTCTGTTATATTGTAGTGTATCATTTGTACTGTGATTCTTTTTGCAAGTATAATAGTTATAATACAGATAATAGGCTTTGGACCCTAAACAGTTATCTGTGTATTTTCTCATAGTGTTGTGTTCACTTGAGCGTCGGTGACGCTCAAGCAGCTTTGTAGTTAGTCAGGTTACACAAGGTTGCACTTACACCCTGTATTCACATTAAGGTATTCTGTGTATTTCATTGATAAAAGGTATAGCGTTGTGAGCGTCTGCGCCGCTGGTGATCTCCTCGTGGTCTCGAGCGTCCGCTACGCCATAGCGAATCATTACACTAATCATAGCCAATAACGTGCTGTCCTGTGATCTCTGGGCCGTGAGCGAACGTGACGCTTGAGCGTCTCGCCTACGGCTGAGCGATCGTTACGCAACTAGCGTACCCTTACGGTACTTCTTAAGTAAACAGCGTACTGTGTTCTTAGACTTCATTAAGGGTTGTTTATACGACAAAAGAATTTAACATTGTCAATTGGGGACTCGTCCTGTCCTTCTCATATCTGCACTAGGTAGATCAGCAGACATTATCCCCAGCAAAGGGTGGGAGGTTGTCTCGCAGTGCTGACGGGATAAGCGTCTGCTTCGCTTAGATAAAGAGTGCTGAAGGAATCCGGGAACCGGAAGTAAGAACAAAACGCTTGTGTCTTTTAAAACTGTATTTCTCTTCTGTCTTGCGTATACACGCACGCATACATATATATCTGCATTTCTTTTTCAAATTTCGTATATCACTATTCCTGTTTGCCAATTTTTATAGTTGATAGAAAGTGCTAAAAGAGATTTGCTGTTATTTCATAGTAGAGGTAATAGTTAAAATATAGACCAACACACGGCTTGTCTGGGAGATAAGGCAGTCAGTGTGGTGTGCGGTAGATGATCAGGGATCATCTACATTGATAAAGGTAGAAATTGTGTTACGGTGGATCTTTGTTTTGCGTACACGTGTCTCTAACAAAGACTAGCGTACGCAATCCAGAGGCAGACGCACGCAGCGTACATTACGCAACGTAGCGTCTGGTTACGCCCACGTAGCTCAAGTCACGAAAAGTTGGATTTTAGCGCAAAGCGATAATTAACGCAAAGGCGATAAATAATGCACAGCGGTAGATAACGCGACGCGGTAAATAACGCAAATCTATTTTTGAAAAAATCTGAAATTTAGTTTAACAGATCCTGCTCCTAATTGGTAACACAGCTGGGCTGAAGACAATTTCTGCGCAGAAATAGATATAGAAACAAAGTGTACATGTGTTGAGTGAGTGTGTTTTTATCACATAAGTTTATATAACTTAGAGGTTGAACCAAAAGGAAAGTCGGGTACTCGTCAAGGAACATACGTGTAAGTGACATATACGGTGGCTAGGGAGGCATCCCTGGTTAAATAATATTTGAGCATTAGAGTATAGCGGACCATAAGGTAACAGACCAGGAGGTCATAAGGTAACAGACCAGGAGGTCATAAGGTAACAGGTAAAATAGACAAAGAGGTCCGCTATAAAGGTACAAGAGGCACAACGCCAGGGGTGTTGGTGCAGAACCCATATAGGCCATACAAGCTCATGCTGAAGGAATTCGCAGCCGAAATTTTCGATTCCATTGATCTTTCAGTACAATAACAAGTAGTGCTTATGTACTGAACGATTGTACCGCACGTAATTGTGTGCAGTAGTTAGTAATCTGACCTAATACCATTAGAGTAAAGTGGTCACAAACGCTATTTGTACATTCTGACGTGATTTGTGTAATTTTTTATTTTTGGAAGGGAAGTTCGCTGGTCACTCAGGAACTATCTAACAACCCCACCTTTACTGGAAAGAGTAAGTGTCCTGCGGGTAACCCTCATATGTTCCAGTAAACAGAAGGTTCCATAGGGGCCCTGTATCGAGTACGCCAGCACCATATCGGTGTGATCAGGTCGTATTGGTCGAGGTGGGCGAGTGAGTGGGGTACTCGGTAAACCGCCACCGCCGGCCTATTGTGAATAATTTGGTTTGCTGTAAGGGTTCGCTGAAGACCGTGATATAAAGATCACAGGAGTAGTAAGCAACACCTGCAGATTATGGGGGCCAATTGTTCAGGTAGGGGGCGATCAACCTCGGTTCGGGTTGATTCAGAGAACCGACCAGTCGGGTCGGCAAGATACATCATGTGTGAAAAATACGGAAGTCACACAGAGGTTTTATGTGATGAATGGGAGAGAATGACTGTACAAGACAGGGAGAAATTCCCAAGAATAGGTAGCTTCAGTCCAGAAGTGTTACAAAATTTAAGGAGGAGGATATGTCTCATAAAATCAACAAAGAGACGAATTCAGCATCATGATTATTTACAGTTGTGGCAGCAGGAAGGTGAGATACAGAGAGGTTTGGCTCTGGCGGCGGGATCTGGGGCAGTCAGGAAGCTGATAGCCACAGCCCCTCCTCCACCATACATTGCAGGAGAGAAGTTGATTGCGGAGAGAAACGCACTGGGTTGTAAAACACAAACTCTTAGTAACCCTGTAAATGTCAGTGATGTTAACCAAGTAACCCAGGCAATTATTAACCCGTGCAAGTTGTACCCTGTTTTGAACTTTCCTCAGGAGTGTGATCAAGAAGACGATTCGACAACAATTTCCGCGCTCTCTCTAGCGGCCACCATATCAGAAACCACAGTAGGAACTGCACCTCTCACGAGATTAGTGAAGGCCCCTAGCGGAGGGATAGGTGAGGTCGTGTCAACGGGTAAGTATGGCACCATGCATTACACTGAAACAATTTCACCACAAGCTGTAGAATCTACACAGAATGAAGTTGTTAGAGTTAATCCAGTTAAGGTGATAGTAGTTCCCAATGGGAAAACAGATGCATCAGGAGCCACACCCGTTAGGAACATTGCCATGTATTGCCCGTTTACTAGAATGGAATTGAGGACTATAGTGTCTGAATTCCCAGACCCCAGAAAAGATTTAGTGGCAAGCCAAAAATACATCAGGGATCTAGGAAACACTTTAGAGCCCAATAATAAGGATTGGCAGATAGTGCTAAGAGCTTGCTTACCTTCCAATGTCGACTCAGTTCAATTCTTGACTGATTGTGGACTAGATAAAGATGTACCGCTTACAGATGTGTACGACAAGGATAATGTAAAAAGGATAAATTTGCAGCTAAAAGAGTATTTCCCAGCCGTTGCTAAATGGAATAAAATATTTTCCATTAAGCAAAAGGAGTCCGAAACGGCAACAGAATATTTTCACCGGGCACTATTAGAAATGGCAAAATACACTGGTATAGAAGACATTAGGACCAACCCAAACCATCAAGAAGTAGCAGTATCTGTACTGATGGATGGTTTAAAGGAAACATTAAAAGCTAGGGTACAGACCACGCAACCATGTTGGCGAGGTCTGTCGGTGTCCACTTTAAGAGAGGCTGCTATTGATCACGACAGAAACATCACTAGACACAGGGAGTCGCAAAGTGATAAGTTGATGTCAGTAAGTATACAGGCGCTGACCACAAGGCAGCCTGCGTATGTACCACCGAATCCTGTAGGTAAGTCAAGTGTAATAACATGTTTTTCTTGTAACAAACAGGGACACTATGCACGAGACTGTAGAACAAAGAGTGTACAAAGATCTTTTCAACCCCCTAGACAACGACACGACACACGACAGTGGGAGCAGGGTCCACAGAGGCGGAGGTTTGAGCCACATACAGGGGAAACAAAAAGATATCCCCCGAACAGAGACTGGCATGCCTCTGGTAGTTCCCAGCTAACTCCCTCACAAGTAGTCGCTGCCAGCGGGGTACAGGCAGGTCACCATACCCAATAGGGGTGTGGCCATACCTGTAATCTGCAGCCAGTTAAGTTGATTGCCAGTCTTGGAAGCGAACCAGAGATTGCAATCAATGTAGCTGGTAAAACTTTAAACTTTCTTGTAGACACAGGGGCGGCCAAGTCAGTGATAAATTCGACAGTGGGCATGAGAACCACTGGTAGGACAATTCCAGCCATGGGAGTAACAGGAGTAGTCCAGCACTACCCTGTTAGCAAACCAGCCGAGATTACAATAGGGCCTTTGCATACCAAGCATTCCTTTTTGCTGGCTGCATCTGCACCAACTAATCTCCTGGGTAGAGACTTACTATGTAAAATGGGTTGCGTCATTTATTGTACGCCTGAAGGTGTATTCTTGGACATTCCTGAGAATCACGCTCAGGAAGTACGAGACATGTTAGACTCCCCATCAAAATTAATGTCACATTCCATTATGACAAATAGGAATCCATCCCAAGTAGAAGAGATGACATCTCAGATACCAGAGTCACTTTGGACAAAAGATGGACAGGACACTGGATTAATGGCAAACGTAGCTCCAGTAGTTGTACAAGTAAAAGATGGTAGGATAGCTCCAAAAATCCCACAGTATCCTCTGAAGCCAGAGGTGGAGTTAGGAGTTTTCCCAGTAATAGAACGCTTGCTGCAACAGGGCATTCTGATAAGAACGTCCAGCACAGCCAATAGTCCCATCTTCCCTGTTAAAAAGAGTGGGGGGAGGGGTTACAGACTAGTGCAGGATCTAAGGGGGATTAACAAAATAGTTGAGAGTCAGTTCCCCGTAGTGCCTAATCCAGCTGTCATCCTAATGCAAATTCCTCCCACTGCCAAATTTTTCACTGTTATTGACCTCTGCTCCGCATTCTTTTCGGTAGCTCTGCACCCTGACAGCCAATATTTGTTTGCTTTTACATACAGAGGAGTCCAATACACATGGACTCGGTTACCCCAAGGTTTCATAGATAGTCCAAGTATATTTTCTCAGGCTTTGCATGATTGTTTACAGTCTTTCCAACCAGAGAGTGGATCAGTATTGATACAGTACGTGGACGATTTACTGCTGTGTTCAGATTCACTGGAAGCCTCTCTGAAGGATACGAAACAACTCCTGTTTCATCTTTCAGACACAGGTCACAAGGTTTCCAAAGACAAGTTACAATTATGCGAAACTAAGGTAAAATATTTGGGACACTGTCTAACACAAGGACTGAGACACCTGACCGCTGATAGAATCCAAGCCATTAGAGACATGACACTGCCACAAACCCAGCAACAGATCAGGACGTTTTTAGGAATGTGTGGGTATTGCCGTAATTGGATCCCAGGGTTTTCCATATTGGCGTTACCTTTGCAGGAAATGGTCTCCTCAAACAAACCTGATAGGATCTCGCATACAGACGAATCCGAAACAGCATTTGAGAGACTCAAGCAATGCCTAACGCAGGCACCAGCACTAGGTATGCCAGACTATGGGAAACCCTTTGAACTATACGGAACAGAAAGTGCTGGGTGCGCAGCAGGTGTACTAACCCAAAAACACGGTGATGCCAGCAGGCCAGTTGCATACTACAGCGCTCAGCTAGATACGGTAGCGCGATCCCTCCCCACATGCTTGCGAAGCGTTGCTGCGATAGCATTGCTAGTGACAAAATGCGAAGATGTCGTGCTAGGCCACAACCTCACAATCCATACGCCACATGCAGTATCAGCCTTATTGAATTCTGCCCAAACCAGACACGTCTCATCAGCGAGGTTTACAAGATGGGAATTGGCACTAATGGCCCCCGTAAACATCACCATAAGGAGATGCAGTGCATTAAATCCTGCAACATATCTCCCAGGTGTGCCTGGTCAGGCACAAAGGGTGGAAGGTGAGAGTGCTGGGGGAGGAGGATTCAATACAAAGGAAGATACACATGATTGTATGGAATATTTGACCCAAAATTTTACCGCAAGGCCTGACATCAGTGACAACCCACTGGAAGATGCAGAACTCACGTTCTACACGGACGGTAGCTGTCACAGACAGTCAGACTCGGGAGACTTGTGTACTGGATACGCAGTCGTAGATGACCAAGACACCATAGAAGCGGAACCGCTAGGCCCACCTCACTCAGCCCAGGTTGCTGAACTGGTCGCCCTAACCAGAGCATGTGAATTGGCTAAGGGTAAGTCAGCCAATATCTACACCGATTCTAGATACGCATTCGGGGTAGTCCATGATTTCGGAGCCCTATGGCGTCTCAGAAACTTCATGACGGCCGCTGGTACACCGGTAGCGCATGCAACTCACATAAAAAGGCTTCTAACAGCGATACAGGAACCCGACAGAGTGGCTGTTATCAAATGTAAAGCACATACATATAGTCAAGACCCAGTGTCACTTGGTAACAGCCGAGCAGACGAAGCCGCAAAGTTAGCAGCTGCTACCCCCATACAGACAGACACCACACAACTGATGGTATTTAATACCATCAACACACAGAAGTTGTGTGAGATGCAGAATTTGTGTTCCACACAGGAAAGAGCAGTCTGGAAAGCAAAGGGATATGGCCAGGAGTCCTCAGGGCTCTGGACGGATGGACATGGTAAACCAGTGGCCCCCAGAGCATATCTTCCATGCCTGGCTGAAGCAGCTCATGGGTTGACTCATCTAGGCAAGGAGGGAATGTGCAAATTGGTAAGAGCATACTGGTGCGCCCCAGGATTCTCCTCTCATGCGAGTAAAAGAGCAATGTCATGCCTTACCTGTCTGAGAAAGAATATTGGAAAGGCAATACCTACAGAACCATCCCATATCCCACCTGCCGGCGGCCCTTTCCAGGTAATACAAATCGACTTCATTCAATTACCCCCATGTCGAAATTTGAAATATGTACTTGTTTGTATAGATGTTTTCTCGAATTGGGTCGAAGCATTTCCAGCAGCTACAAATACCGCTATGTTTACAGCTAAGAAAATTGTGCAGGAATTTGTATGTAGATATGGTATCCCTAGAATCATTGAAAGTGATAGGGGTACCCATTTTACCGGTGATGTCTTTCAAGGAATGTGTAAATTAATGGGTATTGATAGCAAGCTGCACACTCCGTACCGTCCACAGGCGAGTGCGAAGGTCGAAAGAGTGAACAGCACTATTAAAAATAAATTGAGTAAAGTAATGGCAGAGACAGGATTGACGTGGCCAGAAGCTTTACCCATTGTTTTGTATAGCATCAGAACCACTCCCAGGTCCCCTCTTAATCTGTCCCCTTTTGAAATCTTGTTTGGTCGACAACCGCATGTCATGATTAACCCTCAGGATGATTTGAAATGTAACAATGAAGTAACTGTAAAGTACTTGATTAACATGAGTAAACAGTTGAGGAATCAAAATGATAATCTGAAGTTGGTGATTCCTGATTTACCAGATAGTAATTGTCATGACATTGAACCTGGGGATTATGTAATGATACGAAATTTTCTACGCTCAGGTTGTCTTATTGATAGATGGGAAGGACCATACCAGGTCTTATTGACTAGCACCACAGCATTGAAGGTTGCTGAGAGAGAGACTTGGGTCCATTCATCCCACTGCAAAAAGGTTGCTGACCCAGAGAAGTCCCGTGATAAGGAACAGACGGTAGAGGTTGTATCACTGGAGTGTCTGTTCCAGGAGGACTGAGGCGGCACCTGAGCCTTGAAGACCGAAAGCAGCTGTCGACTCCCCACTCCCTTTTATTGTTTTCCTCCACTTCCCATCCCCTCTCCCTTAAAATTTCTTTTTCCCCCCTTCTCATTCTTCTCCATTTCCTCCTCAAAGATGGACTTGCCCCAAGAGACTGTGATCCGGATTTTGATGTTAACTATGATGTTGACCAGAGCAGTCTGTTCCGGCGAGAGTACCATGGAGGTCGAGAGAGGTTCTGGAATGGGTTCCGATTATGATGATGGAGGCATAGTTTTCCAAGATCAACCAAACCAACAAGCAAAGGCGAGTATCAGAAAACGATCCGATAGAAGAAATTGTGATGGATTGTTAGCTGAAGAAAACTGTATCTGTAGGCTTTGTGACAATTTGGTTGAAGATGGATGCATAAAGAAATGCCAATCCAGTTTTAATATCCATATGGACCGGCATCCATTGAGTGACTATCACTCCTTAGTGGGTAACGTGTTAAACCAAACAGATTGTTGGGTATGCTCTCAAGTACCTCAGGGTCATAGCAAATCAGGGCTAGTACCATTTCCTTTAACGTTAGGGGAGGTACTTGAGCTAAGTGGTGGGAGACCGGTGGACCGGAGGTTTAATATCTCCAGCCCTCCTAGTTTGAAGCTCCACCAATACCATGTGGATAGGTCCCTCTTATGTTTTAATATCTCCAATCCCCGTAAGCCGGGAAATTGGGAAGTGTCATGGAGCAACCTTACCATGACCTTTTCACACAGAGCAGATAGAATGCCTACAGATACAGAGCTTGTACGCCACATAGCCAGTAGAGGAAAATCTTTCCGGTATAGATACACCTTAGGAAATAGAATTACTAGAGTTGGAGAAGTATCACCAGGATACTGTGCACATATCGTACAAACTGATACGTGCCTTAAACAGATGGAAGAATTAGGGTCAGGAGATTTCACCTGGAAGGTTTGTAACATGGTAATGTCCTTCTCCGTCCCTTATGTTCTCCCCGATGATGCATATTTCATATGCGGGAGAAAGGCGTACAAGTGGCTTGCCCCAAACTCTGAAGGATTGTGTTATATTGGAAAAGTATTGCCTGAAGTGATGACTGTTACACGTGACAAAATGAAGGACATACACCGTGGTGCCCAAGCTCCTTATACTCACACTCATTACGAGCACCGAGTTAAAAGACAACTGTCAGAAAGGTTAGAGCATCCGGCCTCTGATCTTATCCATGAATCCACCGGGATTCAGGTTCTGGTAGCGTTAGATTTCACTCGCACCGCTCGAGGAGTGATGAATTATAGATACATTTCCGCACTCGCCAATTTGTTAGATAATATCACTGAAATGTATGATGACACGTTTAGATACACTGGAAGAGAACTTCAAGCTTATAAAACAGAACTAGTTCAGCATAGGATGGTTCTTAATTATCTTACAGCAGTAACAGGCGGATATTGTGTTACATTGGCAACACAGTACGGCATAAAGTGTTGCACGTATATCACAAATAGCACCGAGGATCCGGTAGAGGTCATAGACCAAAAGATGGACGATATTCTCCAATTGAAGTGGGAATTTCGTCGAAAACACAATCTCACCCTTGCTGCTGTAGGTAATGAGCTGACTGGTTGGGTGTCATGGTTGAACCCGCGAAATTGGTTCTCCGGTTTAGGAGACTGGGCTCAAGGAGTCATAATGGATGTTGGAAAGTTTCTACTATGTATCTTGGGTGTCGTTATATCGATTGGATTGATATTTAGATGCGGGCAGGCTTTAATGAGGTGCAAACAAAGTACAAAAGTGATGAGCTTGAGGAGTGAGGAAACCGTAATTAACCTGGATTTGATTTATGACCCAATGATAGAAACCAGAATGTGATGAAAATGCGATTATACGGTCCGTTTCTTTCACCTGTTTTTCTGCTCTTCTCCAAGATACAAAGACCCCCTTGGACGAGGAAGTTGACGAGACGCTATACAGACAACAGACAAGCACCAAAGATGAAGTTTTGACCACTTGAGAAATGGACATTTGATGAACTTTGCCATGGATCCCCAGTTTCCCTAGTATTTTTAAACTCACGCTAGCCCAACATTTTTGTAAATCTGATGGCACTGACAAAGCTATTTGCTCATGCCCAAGGAGAATACAGCGCAAAGAAGACGGCTCTCAACAGATACCGAACAAAACTTCAACAACAGATGTACATTTCCCTGACATAGAATACCACCGCATTTACCGTAATTATGTCTTTTCTTCATTTCTACAACCCTCAGGTAATGACACACATAGTCGATAGGGAATACAGGCTCAGATATCAGCAACCACATACTTCCCCCATTCATGTATCATCAACTAAAATGTGCTCCCCATTTTGTTCAAAATCCGAAAAGAGCTCGGTAAAGTTTGACAGCCCATCCACAGACCTGTACCACAGGATAAGAAGGAATTCAAATGTATACTTCGCAATACCTCGAAGCTTGATTTACCACACGTACGGCACGATGATACATGACCCCCCCAAACATGGACTCATACACACATGCTTCTGCTATCACACTAGGTCATACCCTCTTCACACCTACTCCTCTCTCCTCCCTCACCCAACCATGGAAATGAATTAACCCCTGACATATATTTTTCTCCTTTTGAAATGTTTTCAGGAGGTGGCAGTTATTATTGACTGCCAAAGGGTGGACTGTCAAAGTCAGAAAAATATCCCCATACACACTGCCATATTTGCACCGCACACTGGTCCGCGCTGCGCATGCGTACGCTCTCCCGTGAAGGCGCATACCCGCAATAGCGTGCACCCGCGGGCGCACGGTATGCGTATTTACGGTAGAGTTTATGTAGTCGTAGCGTGCGACTCATTCGTTACATATTTTCACAATTAATGTAGGTTGTAGATCATGGTCCCTTTGATAGATTCTGAAAGTTTGGTTAATATAGAATGTCCCTGAGCTGAGGAATCCCTCTTTGTATCGTAGGAAGGGTCTAACAGGAGTCATGCAGTAGTGTTTGGTACCCATCGGAAGAGTATTTAAATAGCAATATTCCGGTGTTGGTTTGGAGCGTATTAATCGCTCGTGCGGATAGTTATGGACATAAGAAGTTTATGTCCATTTCTATTATTTACTCATACTCAGGTATGCGGCGGGAAACCTAGTTCCCCACCCACCTGAGCTGTTTGAAATCGTCACAGCCCACCTGTATGAATCAACCTATGACCTTTTGTTATGATGCAGGGCCGAATTCCGACGTCCAATGGACAATGGGATTGTAGGGACTGTAAGATTGCATTGTGTGTGGGGCATAAATAGGCAGGCCGACCACATCCAGCTCTCACTCTTCAACGGTTCTCATTGCTGAAAATCGGGTGCTGGATGTCCAGGCGCATGCGATCGTTTACCCTTGTGCGTAAGTTTCTCTCCGTAATCATATTGTCTTACTGTGAGCCAATCTCTCTCTCTCTCTTCTCTTTCTCTCGTATCTCCCATTGACTAGTATTGTATAGTATTAGATCAGCATAGTATTGTAGTGTATTTCTTGTATAGTTATTTGGTTAGGAAGTCTCTGTTATATTGTAGTGTATCATTTGTACTGTGATTCTTTTTGCAAGTATAATAGTTATAATACAGATAATAGGCTTTGGACCCTAAACAGTTATCTGTGTATTTTCTCATAGTGTTGTGTTCACTTGAGCGTCGGTGACGCTCAAGCAGCTTTGTAGTTAGTCAGGTTACACAAGGTTGCACTTACACCCTGTATTCACATTAAGGTATTCTGTGTATTTCATTGATAAAAGGTATAGCGTTGTGAGCGTCTGCGCCGCTGGTGATCTCCTCGTGGTCTCGAGCGTCCGCTACGCCGTAGCGAATCATTACACTAATCATAGCCAATAACGTGCTGTCCTGTGATCTCTGGGCCGTGAGCGAACGTGACGCTTGAGCGTCTCGCCTACGGCTGAGCGATCGTTACGCAACTAGCGTACCCTTACGGTACTTCTTAAGTAAACAGCGTACTGTGTTCTTAGACTTCATTAAGGGTTGTTTATACGACAAAAGAATTTAACATTGTCACTCCATATTCGTTTGCCATGATTTTAGTTGCTCCTATTTATCTAAAGGAGCAATTACACACAATGAACTCCAAGTGTGTAATGTGTTATAGTACACTAATAATTGAACACAAAACACGGAACACACACACACGGACAGTGATTTGGACCCCTGGGATTTTTAAAAAAGGTAAAAATGATAAAAAATGATAAAAAGAAAGGGGGAGGAGGGGGAGGGGGGATATAGTAAGACCTAATAATCTATCTATAATAAAATCATCCTATATCTCATAAAATCTCAACCCTTTGGTCCTATTCTATTCTTTTAGGAAAGGCAGAAGGTCCCATTCTATATTTAGACCCTTAGGTATTAAAGTTTCCAGTTCAAAAATGGTTCTGGCTTCTTCTTTTAGGAGTGTGTTATCCCAATCCCCTCCTCTTCATGATTTTTCTATTAGTTTGATTCCAATGAACTCTAATCCTGTAGGGTCACTATTGTGCATCTTCATAAAATGTTCAGGGATACTATGATTTTCTTTATTGGTCCTGATATTATTTAGATGCTCATTGATCCTAATATATAGGCTTCGGAAAGTTTTTCCTACATATTGTAGCCCGCATGGGCATGTCACCAGGTAAATCACACCTTTTGAATTACATGTGATTTTATCTTTTATGTTGTATTCTTTACCTGTACTCCTGGACGTATATTTATCTACACATTTTGTCGTGATCTTTTTAGTTTTCTTACATACGATACAGTTATTGCATTTGTAAAACCCAGACTTCATTTCTTTCAGCCAGATTTCTCCTCTTCTGTTATTGTTTTTATAGTAACTCCTGACCAAGCTTGTTTTTAAATTTGGAGCTCTTTTGTATATAATTTTTGGTTTTGTAGGCAACATTTCTTTAAGATCATCATCTGCAGTGAGGATGTGCCAATGTTTATAGATACTCTCTTCTAGAAGTTTTCGTTGACTAGAATAACCTGTTAAGAACATAACCTCCTGTTTCTTCTTTGTATCTTTATCTTTATATTGAAGGAGGTTCGTTCTATCTACCTTCTCCACCTCGTTTTTACTTTTTTCAAGATCACCCCTGATATAGTGTTTCTCCTCAAATTGCTCCATCAAAACCTGCACTTGTGTATCATAGTCCTCCTTTTTGGAACAGTTCCTTCTTAGTCTTTTCATCTGACCTTTTGGGACATTGGATAGCCATTTGGGGTTGTGGTTACTTTTAAAATTCAAGAAACTATTACAGTCTACATCTTTTCTATATGTTTTGGTTTCAATCTTATTTCCTTCAATAAAGATGGTTAAATCCAGAAAGTTGATATTGGTGTCACTCGCTTCATATGTGAATTCCAGATTGTATGAATTATCATTAATAGTCTTAATGAACTGTTCTAAGCTTTCTTTCGTACCCCTCCAAATGATGAGCACATCATCTATATATCTTGCCCATAGGGCAAGATATGGAAGATATATGTTATTGTTCCATATATATTCGTTTTCCCACTGGGCAAGAAAGAGATTCGCATATGAGGGTGCAAAATTTGTACCCATAGCGGTCCCTTGAATTTGTTTATAGTAATTGCCCCCATACCAGAAGACATTGTGTTCGAGTGTGAATTTGATGCCCTCCATGATGAACTCCATTTGATCCTTCTTCATCTCAGATTCGGTCATGATGATTTTCTCAACATTTTTCATTCCTTGATCGTGTTGAATGGATGTATATAAAGACTTCACATCGCACGTGGCTAATAGGCAGTTTTCTTCCCATGTTATTCCATTTAGAATGTCCAGAATATGTACAGTGTCTTTGATATAGCTTCGTTGAGTGTTGACCAGTTTTTTCAAGAAGACATCAATGTAACAGGACAATTGTGAGGTTAGTGACTGTATCCCCGCAACAATCGGTCTTCCTGGGGGAACTTTTTTATCCTTGTGGATTTTGGGTAGATGATAAAACACTGCCACTTTAGGGTATTCAGGGTATATGTATTTAAATTCCTCTTTGCTGAGAATACCTTTGATCAATGCTTCTTTTAAAATCTTCTCCAACTTCACCTTATACTCCTCCATTGGGTTTTTTTGTAGTTTTTGATAGGTATGGGTGTCTGTAAGCAACTTGACACACTCTGCATCATATTTATCCTTGTCTAAAATGACAATCCCCCCCCCCCTTTGTCCGCTTCTTTGATGACAATTTTGTCATTTTCTTTGAGATTCTTCAATGCCTTCTTTTCTTTGATGCTTAAATTCCATTTTCCTGCTGTTGTGATTTTTTCTGGAATTTCTTTAATGTCATCTTCTACCAACTTCTGGAATGTATTGAGTAGATGTCCTTTAAGGTGTACGGGATAAAATGTTGACCTTCTTTTTAGACCTGAGTGTTCAAAAGGATTCAGTTCTTCCTGAGAACCTGCAGCTGCTTGTTTTCTGGGTTTACCTTTATTACCTTTGAAGGCTGTAGAAGAACCTTTGGATTTGCCTTTGAATTTTGCTGTCCGGAAGCACTGCAGAGTTGGGGCAGAGTAGGCCCCCCACCCCCCCACTCGCATCCTCTTCATCCTCCTTTGGATCTAATGTATCATCATCAGTATGATTCTGCATGAGCTGGGTCAGAGTGCGCTTTTGTGGGCATTTGAGATGCTGGTATGGGAACTGAATCTCTATTCATCTGGTCATCCATATACTGTCTTAAAATCTGCATCTCTTTCTTACTATGGGATAATTTAGTAGAAATATTAGATATCATCCCTTTAATGGAAGCTAACCATGGGGGTTCTACCCCACTAGCTTGAGAATGTGCACTATCCTGAGTACAGGGTATTGAGTCTCTGGGGGAGGAAAGACATTCAGCTGTGCAGGAAACACAGCCTCTGGATATGGTAACGTTAAGGGAAACATACACCCGGAGTGCTGCGGGAGGGTACGTTTGTCGTGGTGGGGCTTGCGAATGACTCCTTCAGGAGCTCAGTGTCCTGTCAGCGGAGAAACGGGAACATTAATTTTTTAGGAAGTTGGGACGTTCTCCCCCCTAAGTCCCACGAAGCAGGCAGTCTGGTGCCAGTTACATGCATTATATAAAAAGGTGTACCTATTATAGGTGCAAGGAGTGCAGCTGCTATGGGGCCCAGAGCTGAGAGCTTTCCACCTTCCCTGTCACAGTTATGTGTTATATACAAAGGTGTAGCTACTATAGGTGCACAACTCTTAATACTGAGGTATTTGATAACGGCAAACATCAATCACAATTTACGAACTTAAAAGGCACATAGATGGTTTAGTCAATTAATCACGTACAATATCAAACACTTCAGTACAATTGCCTACTTTGAGGACAATAAGGCAAGAAATGATCCGGCACTAAATTGGAACAATGTCTAGACTGATCACAGGTTGGTGCTGTGCACCAAGTAATAACATTCAGTTTCTGCACTGTGGTTTCCGCTTAATATCAGTGTCTCGGATTAGTAAAGCCTGCTTGGCAAGGGTGAACTCCTGAGAAAATGTCAACGGACGCCAGGTAAGTACAGTATTTGTTGGAAACCATGCAGGATGAGCTGATTGCAAAGTAACACAGCAACAAGAAATAACGGGGTTAACGGTATTTGTATCCACAAATAAAAATGAATACAAGGACTCGCATAGCTCTTTCTCTCAAACTAGGGTGAGGTGATTGCTTATCCCCAGTGATTACATCGGATTGCTATCCCTGTTCTGGGTTTGGGAAACAGCCTGGAAATAGGTTAATTTGGGATGTCCTAGCATGGGACCTGGGTAAGGTACTCACTGGTAGGTATAGATTGTCACCGGGGTATTTCTGGGCTGGGGCATCCCCCTTCTCACCCAGGGAACACTGCTATTGACAGACCCCACTATGTGGTGCAAACTTGCTAGAGTGGAGGGGTGACAGACTACCTGTTGCAGGAGTGGGTGCTCTTGCTGTTTGCCTCCTTATCTGTAGCTGCAGCCACAGCCTCTACCGATTGCTGGCCGCAGAGGATCCGCTTTAACTCCTCTGCCCACGTGTGCTCCCCTCCTGCTGTGGGTGTCTCTCCCTTCTGGGTGGATGGTGGGGAGTTTCAATTTCCCTGTTCCTGGGTGCAGCGGCGGTGGTCGTTACCATGCTACCGCCCGTTGCATATCTCCTCTCCACTCGTCTCTCTCTCTGGACAGCCGCCGGGAAGTCCCTCTCTCATCTCTCAGGTGCAGCAGCAGAGCCTTGTCTGGCACTCCAGTCAGCCGCGTCTCTCTCCTCCTTACTTGACGTGGCAGATCCTCTCCGCAGCGGCTTCTCCTTTGACACACATACGGCGCACGCTCTCCTCCTGCGCACTGGACCCATCACTCTATTCTCCTTGTGGTGAGCTCCTCCTCTCTCCTCTTGTGCCTCTGCTCCTCCATTCCCCAATGCTCCAGGGGTTCCCACTCTCAGGACTCCGGCCGGATACAACCTTGGTCTCAGTGCCCCACAGCTCAGCTCTCTCCCTGGGCCATTGCTTGGCAACCAGATAAGGGACTTATTAGTTGCACTGTTGATCGGTGAGTGATTGACAGGAAAGGGGTCTTTCTGGGTGGTAACTGAGCATTTTCCGGGAATGTGCAGGCGTGTCAGTGAAAAACGCGGGAGTGTCTGGAGAAACGGGGGAGTGGCTGGCCGAATGCACCGTGTGTTTGTGACGTCAAACCAGGAACTAAACAGACTAAGCTGATCGCAATCTAGGAGTAGGTCAGGAGCTACTCAGAAACTGCAAAGAATTATTTAGTAGCAGTTCTGCTACTCTTTCATTCGCTATTCTGCTAAGCTAAGATACACTCCTAGAGGGCTGCGGCCTAACGTGTGCAATGCTGCTAAAAGCAGCTAGCGAGCGAACAACTCAGAATGACCCCCATAGTACAGTCTCCGACATGGTGTCGAGCTTGCTTGTTCAATGATTTTTCTTTCTCCACACTCTGTCACCTATCTGCAGAGGCACTGGCCATGCATCAGCATTGTAATTTCTCTCTTGCCGAGCATGGACGACTTCCAGCCGCTTCTCTACAACTTGCCTGGCGGTCTCAATGCGGTACTGGCACTCTTGGACCCAGTCAGTTTGCTGTGTGTCAAATTCTCTAACCTCTCGGGTTAGCTCCAGGTCCTTTGGAAGTTTGCCTTGCCTCCCAAACATCAGATTAGAAGGGCGTGAATCCTGTCGAGCAGTATTCCGTATTATTGTACAGGTACGTCATTTCTGGTAGGAGGGTGGGCCACCGAGCCCTAACTTCTGCAGAGAGGCTTTGGAGCATTCCTATCACGGTCTGGTTTGCTCTTTCGCAGAGGCCATTCCCCTTCAGGTGATAAGTCGTGGCCTTTCTACGGCATCTGTACATGGAACATAACTGGTGGAACAGTTGAGATTCGAAGGTAGGACCTTGATCCGTTAAGACCCGATCAGGGTACTTATAGGGTCAGACAAAGTGATTCATGAAGAGCTCAGCTGTCGCCTTTGCGGTCAGGTCGTGTGCTGGGACCACCATCACAAATTTGCTGTAGTGGTCTATGATCGTTAAGGCATACTGGAAGCCATTGGAAAGTGTTTCAAGCTTCACGTGGTCCAACACCACCAGTTTGGCTGGACGGCTGCTCAGAATCGGGTGAAGGGGATTTTTCTGGGAGGATTCAGTAGGCATTTCAAGGTACAACTCACGCAATCGAGACATCATCTTTCAACATCAGCCCGCATTCCAATCTAGAAGTACCGCCTCTTCAGAGTCGCCTCTGTCTTCTGTGTCCCGAAATTGCCGGACTGGTTGTGATAAGTGGTGAGTAGGAAGCGGGCTCATTCTTTTGGTACCACAATCTGATGGATGGACTTGTGGGTCACAGGATCAAGATTAGTGCGGATGACAAGTCCTTATTGAAGGCTCAGGCAATACCAGTGTCTCAATAGTTTGACTGGCTCTTGATCTGCATTAATTCTCTGTTCTTTGGTCATCAGACCATTCCAGAGGAGAAGCTCTTTAAGATTCCGGATCACAGTATTCTCCTGCTGGATCAGTTACCAATCAACTACCAATGCGTCTTGAGGACTTGGTTCAGATGAGGGGTCTGCGGCGACGGCCACCAGGTCGGAGGTGACAATACATTTTTGCTCCTTAGAAGGCTTGAAGACCAGGGTCTCAACATCTTCTGGCCAGTCTCGCTCTTCCTCCTTGATGTCCATTGTGAGCAGATGGGACAGGGCATCCGCATTTCCTTTGGATTTCCTGCTGCAATACGTTACTGTGTAGCGAAAGTTGGCAAGGTGTGACAGTCATCTCTGCTCCATCGCTCCCAGCCGGGCCATGGACAGGTGGGCCAAGGGATTGTTGTCGGTGACAATTACAAAAGGGGTGGTGGCCAAGTAGTTTTTGAACTTCTTTGTCATGGCCCAGATCAGGGCAAGCAGCTCCAGTTTGAATGTGCTGTAATTTTCATTATTAAGTTCTGTCTTCCTGAGGCCTTGACTGCATAAGCGATCACCCTTTTCCAACCATTTTGCACTTTCGATAGCACAGCTCCCAGGTCGCAGTGGCTGGCATCAGTATAGACCTGGAAGGGCTTCTCATAGTCAGGGTAGGCCTGGAGAGGGTGCCTCGACCAGTGACGGCTTAGGCTGTTCAAAAGATGCTTGGTGGCGTCGGTCCATGCGACCACTGCTGTACTTCGCCTCTCTTGGCCTGACTTGCCATGCAGAAGTTCATGAAGTGATGCGGCCACTTTGACGACGTTTTCGATGAAGCGCCGTTAGTATCCGACGAATCTCAGGAACCTGCGTACATCTTTGACAGTTCTTGGTACTTGCCAGTCACACACCACATGTATCCTCTCTGGCTCTGGTTTCACCCCCTCGGTGCTCACGATGTACTGCACCTTTGGTTTCCGGAGGTGGCATTTGGACGGCTTCAACTTCAGGCCACATTGAGTCAGCTGTACGAACACTTCCTCCAGGTGTTTCAGATGGTCTTCATATGTCTTTGAGAAGATGATAACGTCATTGAGATACAGGAGGACCATCTCAAAGTTCCGGTGGCCCAAGCAGTGTTCCATGTCTCTCTGGAAGGAGGCAGTGGCATTGCAGACTCCGAATGGCATTCTATCAAATTCGAACAGGCCCATGGGGGTGGTAAAAGTCGATTTCTCCTGATCTTCCAGGGCCATCGGGATATGCCAATACCAGCTGGTCAAATCCAAGGCTGAGAAGTAGACGATGGTCTTCAGGGCAGTCAGGGACTCCTCAATCCGTGGCAGTGGATATGCGTACTTATGGGTGACTGCATTCAACCTCCTGTAATCGACGCAAAAGTGATGGCTACCGTCCTTCTTCATGACATTGACCCGCAGGCCGGCCCATCGGCTGTGGCTCTCCTTGTTCATGCGGCCTCTTGCATCTTGTTGATCATGGTTTGTACAGGTTGGTACATGGCTGGTGGGAGTGGCCTGTGTCTCTCTTTAATTGGCGGGCTCGTTCCAGTGGGAATGTTGTGTTGCACCCCTTCTGATTTACCAAAGTCAACTGGATGTTGGCTGAAGGTCCCGGTGTTCCTGCACACCACTTGAATAATACCCTTTCATTAGTTCTCTGGAGTATCCGCATTTCCGATTTGAATCTTGTTCCACCAGGGGGTGCCCGAGGTGATTAGGCTGGATTGGCCAGCCACAGTTCCTTGTCGAGTTTCATACACAGCTTCTCCCAGCACGTCTTGGAAGTCGACCAGTACCACTCTGGCCACTGGGCAGTTTTGGAACAGCCGGATCAGGTAACTGTGTGGGTTTAGTACCCGGGCTGGAACTCTTCCACGTTCCACTCTCGCCAGCGTTTTGGCCACTGAGAACAGCTGCTGCCCACCGGGGTCACAGGCTTCGATGACGTCTTTGTGATCCTGCCCACCTGGGCCGATCCTGGCCTTACACCATATCTCGTGTTCGGTGTTGGGTCGTAGTATAATGGGTTGGCGGTCTGTGATTCTGGCCTTGCCCATCTCTCCTTTGGGGTTAGTGTGTCCTTCAAGCAGACGCACCATCTGCTGCATCGTTTTCTATTCTATCGGGGCTGCGGACCTCATCTCAATTCTAAGGTCCTCCACCAGCTCGTTGGGACAATTTATCAGCACGTTCATCCCCAAAATGACAGGGGGCAGGTATTTGTTGCAGGAAGTCATGAACAAACAGCCTTGGTGTTCTAGCTGTGTCCTGTCAATAGATAAATTGGACTCCAGTAGCCACAGAACTGAATTGGCTGGCCATTGATGGCCACTAAGCTTAGCCAGATGGTGTCACAATCTCGATCTCTTTCCAGTGTTTTCGGAACTCAGTGATCTGAATAGTCACTTGGGATCTGGTATCCAAGAGAGCTGCCATTTCCACTTCATTGACCCTTATCATCAAGTGGGGACACTTGCCAACGTATCGTGGTCCCCATTTTGGTGCCAATGGACCTGTTTGCGGTCCCTCGCCTCGGGGTTACATTGTTCAAAGGCTCTTCTTAACATTCACGCACGACATGTCCAATTGATCAGTGGGGAATCATCCTAAGCCCCATGGGATATCCCATTGTCATTTGTTTCTTCCACCTGAGTAGTGGCACCATCCTCCGCGTTAAGTCTCGGCTTGTTCCAGAGGTTTTTCTCAGATCTCGTTCATTATTTCCGTTACGGCACTGGTTAGAGCACCGATTGGATCATGGCTGGTTTGAACCTTTTGGGTGACAACTCATTTAGACTTTCCAGGTTCAGACATCAAACACAGTTGCGTCTCATCACACTATTTATCCTCGCTCAGTTCCGAGGTTGCCCCGTATTCCGCGTCTGTGTTCTGGTTCAACCCCAGTATGTCCATTGAGGTTTTTTTAATTTGGGCAAGGTACAATTGGGTTTCTGTCATCTCCACATCCTCAGCTGGGCCCTCGTTGCCTTGCTTCTTGCCCCTTAAATAAAAAGGTCAGTCAATGTTTTGTCGATGTGTGCTACTTCTCGCGGAGTTCTAGCTTGAATTGCTAGAATTGCCCGCATCGCCTCTTGTAATCCCAATGCAAAATCTCGTAAGGATTCCCGCGGTTGCTTTTTCCGGGCGTATAGTGGCCCCTTCAAATTCCACGATGGACTAGGAGTTAAAGATGCTGGCCAGTTTCTTCAGGATCCCTTCGGCCGATTTTCAGTCCATGTCCGACCATGATCGGGCCTCCCGTAGCTCAGAGCCATTCAGCTGGCCGATAACAAACTCTGCCCGTTGTTCCTCGCTCAGCATGTATAACCGGAAAATTGAGTGTAGCTTTTCCTTGTATTCCCTGAAGGAGCTGTTCCCCTGTGCGTAAGTGTCACCTGGGTATGTAGGAAGCCGTGGTAACCCAAAGTAATAGGGCATGGTGATCACTGCCATTGGCATTACTGCCGCTGGGGGCGCTGGGTTGGGTGCCTCAGGCGCTCTTCTGTGGCTCGGGGTCGAGTCCACAGGCTGCGGTTGTCCTCCTGTATCTGATGCGTCTTGCGGCTGCGACATCTCGCCATTCACAAGGGTATCTGTAATCATGTTCATAGATGCCAAGTTGTGATAACACCCCTGTGATGGAGTAGAGGCGTACCTGCTTTCTCCAGATGACACAAAAAGAAAACCAATAATAGCAGCGCTGAATTCAATTAATACTACAAATTAAAAATGAGATGGATTGAATGAAAACAGATTAAAAAATGTATTAATACTCTGATTAATAACCAATTAAAAGTCAATGTGACCACCGGCAGAATAAGTGAACCAGAAATGTCCGTTCCTTTTTAATAACTGGACACCAGTTTAGGCAGAATATACAGGCTTAGGAGCTGATTGCACAGTTCCGAAAAGGGTTATTACCGCTTCTTAGGCCGCTGGAGGGAGAAATATCCCATAGATGATCCTTCAATTGGGAGTTGGTAGCATATTCTCAATCCTCACCAGTATGCGGAGCTTGACTTGCGGGATGGTCCTAAGTACGCCTGTTAAAATCCTCCAAATAGCAAACTCTGGGCATCCAGTATGGTCCAGGCACTGGTTCAGCAATAAAGCAACGGTGATCAGGGTGGCAACTGACGCGTTTCGCTGCAGGTCCTGCATCTTTTTCAAAGCTGCGCAGCTTTGAAAAAGATGCAGGACCTGCAGCGAAACGACTACCAACTGCATTCAGCGCTGCTATTATTGGTTTTCTTTTTGTGTATGCTTAGGTATCAGGATTGACTAATCCTGTTATATAGCAGCAGCATTAGAACAACAGCCCATATTGCGCCCGAGCACCGTTCTTGGTATTTTCCATCTTTCTCCAGATGACGCTTGCTGATTCCAGCCCTCTCAAGGCTTCTTCCATCGGAGCTTGTGGCAGGAGGATGGATGCCCCAAAGAGGACCCCACAGATAAAGGAAAGTACAAATTGATGGTGACAACAAGTTTATTCTGAAGAAGTTGGTTGGTCACTGCTGTAAGGCCAATTGTGTTTAGAGTGAAGGACATACACTAAGTATCAGCATAACAACTCTTAATACTGAGGCATCTGATAACAGCAAACATCAATCACAATTTATGAACTTAAAACGCGCAGAGATGATTTAGTCAACATCAAACACTTCAGTACAATTTACCTACTTTGAGGGCTATAAGGCAAGAAATGTTCTGCACTAAATTGGCACAATGTCTAGACTGTCCACAGGGTTGTGCTGTGCATGAAGTAATAACATTCAGTTCCTGCACTGTGATTTCCACTTAATATCAGTGTCTCGGATTAGTAAAGCCTGCACGGCAAGGGTGGACTCCTGAGAAAATGTCAATGGACACCAAGTAAGTACAGTATTTGTAGGAAAGCGTGCAGGATGGGCTGATTGCAAAGTAACACAGCAAGAAATAACGGGGATAACTGTATTTGTATCCACAAAAAGGTACAGTAAGTCAGTGGAAATAAAGCTACTCCGGATAAAATGTCACTTAATGTAAACTATTGGGCGTATACAGCGGTTATGGCTGGCAGAAGGAGGACAGGGACTTACACAACTCTTTCTCTCAAACTAGGGTGAGGTGATTGCTTATCCCCAGTGATTACATCGGATTGCTATCCCTGTTCTGGGTTTGGGAAACAGCCTGGAAATAGGTTAATTTGGGATGTCCTAGCATGGGACCTGGGTAAGGTACTCACTGGTAGGTATAGATTGTCACCGGGGTATTTCTGGGCAGGGGCGTCCCCCTTCTCACCCAGAGAACACTGCTATTGACAGACCCCACTATGTGGTGCAAACTTGCTGGAGTGGAGTGGTGACAGAGTACCTGTTGCAAGAGTGGGTGCTCCTGCTGTTTGCCTCCTCATCTGTGGCTGCAGCCACAGCCTCTTCCGAGTGCTGGCCGCCGGGGTTCCACTTTGCTTCCTCTGCCCACGTGTGCTCCCCTCCTGCTGTGAGTGGCCCAGCGCCAGCTGCCTCCGGCACAGCAATGTCTCTACCTTCTGGCTGGCTGGTGGGGAGTTCCGATATCCCTGTGTGTCACCCGCCATGTCTCTCCTCTCCACCCATCTCTCTCTGGGCAGCCACCGGGAAGTCCCTCTCCCTCCTCCCTCAGGTGCAGCAGCAGAGCCTTTTCTGGCACTTCGGTCAGCCGCGTCTCTCTCCTCCTTACTACACGTAGCGGCTCTTCTCTGCAGTGGCTTCTCCTTTGACACACACAGCGCACGCTCTCCTCCTGCGCACTGGACCCGTCACTCTTTTCTCAATGTGGTGAGCTCCTCCTCTCTCCTCTTATGCCTCTGCTCCTCCAATCCCCAGCGCTCCAGTGGTTCCCAATCTCAGTACTCCGGCCGGATCAACCTGGGTCTCAGTTCCCCACAGCTAAGCTCTCTCCCTGGGCCGTTGCTTGGCAACCAGATAAGGGACTTAACCCTTACAGTGCCTCCCTTAATCAGTCTTTCTGGCAGCGCTGGCTGCCATTCAGGGCTGCAATGGTATGCAGCAGGGGTTCCCCAAATGTGGGTATCACACAGGGATTGCAGCTGCTACGGGGCTGAGGGCTTTCCACCTTCCCTGTCACAGTTATATGTGTTATAGACAAAGGTATAGCTACCATAGGTTCAGGGAGTGCAGCTGATATGGAACCCAGAGCTGAGAAAGGCCTACCTTCCCTGTCACAGTTGCATGTGTTATATACATTTTACACAATTGGGTGGTACATAGGGGCCTTTACAAACTTTTGATTTGGGGCATGCAATATATCTACAGTAGTTATACCGTTGGACCTATTTATATAAAATGTGCTGGAGGGCATTATAATGTTACGTAATATGGGATGGGGCACTGTAATATGGCACAATATGAAGTGGGGACTTTATGTTCTAATGTGAATTGGGGCACTGTGTTACTTAATGTGTACTGGCAACCCTACAATGTGACATAATGTGAACTACAGAAGGACACTACTATGGTTCATAAAATAAACTAGAGCTCTACTACTGGGCATAACATTAACTAGGGAACATTTTACTATGTTTTTACATTTTACTAACTTTTCACTGGTTCAGAAAATTAAATGAGGCACTATTAAGGGGCAGCATAAATGTAACAACTACTGAGGAGCGGTGTCCTTCTAGAAGCATGAGCACAACGGAGCCTCTTGCGGGCTCGCTGCGCCCGCCATAGGTTCTATTCCCACTCTATGGGTGACGTAGACATCCATGAGTGTCCATGAGTGGAAATAGCCCGTTTGCCGGCATTCTGGCTGCCGACATTGTAAGCGGTAAGTATTCTGGCATCGGTATTCTGACCGCTGGGATACCGACCACCAGTAAAAGAACTACATCCTGACTGATAGCTTTGCTACAATTAACCAATTTGAACTTCTGTGTTTTTCATCTGTTTTGTAAATCACATGCAACTTGACAAATATCTTCAAGTCACAAATCACATCACAAACACATTATGTATACACTTCAGGCAGGTCACAAGTGCAGCACTGTGTCCTCCCCCAATGTTTTTACCTTCAGCTACCAACTAAAGGCTGAGCACCTGTTGTGACATGGCAGTTCCTGCTTACATAGCTCCAGCATACGGGATGCAGTCAATTTACCTACTATCAAAATACCGACGGTCAAAATACCAACAACCAATGACCGATGGTCAAAATCCCGACAAGATAAAAATCCTGACAAGGTCAAAATATCGACATTTAAATACCGACAAGGTCAAAATACCAACATTTAAAATGACGACAGGTCAAAAAGTCGACACAAGTTTTTCATGATTTTGGAATTGAAATAGATTTGTTCATACAGTATTTTACCATCCTAGTGGACCTGGAGGGGGAATCTAATAGTTACACGGTACAGTTATACGGTGTACATGTTGACCTATGTCAACATACACACCCAAAAAACAATGAAAAACTTGTGTTGACTTTTTGACCTGTTGACATTTAATTGTCGGGATTTTGATCTTGTCGGGATTTTGATTGTAGGTGTTTAATTCTAAGCCCCAGCATGCACAACAAGTACAGTTACCCATACCAACAACTGAATTCCATTAAGGGCTCCATTTAAGTACAATATTAGTGGTAGATTTTGTTTAATTTCACTGTGATACTTATGAATATGTTGCCGGTATTTAATAACACTTCCCTGTCCGGCAAGATCCAGCAGTGTCTCCTTCCTCCGTGACATCATCTCCTATGTTGCCGGCACGCTACCACTGGCGATGCCATCTTACTGACCAGTGCACATGTGTGACTACTGTCTGCATATGCACATAAGGAGTCATTCCGACCAAATTGCTCGCTGCAGTTTCTCGCAGTGCAGTGATTGGGTCGGAGCTGTGCATGCGCCAGCGTCGCAGTGCGCTGGTGCATGGCAGCTGTCGTTGCCAAGCGATCGCCTCTGAGGCCGAGGCGGTCACTGGATGGGAGGGGGCTGTTCGGTGGTGTTAAGCCACTGTTAAGGGGGAGCGGTCCGGCCAACGCAGGCGTGGCCGGACCATTGGAGGGGCACTCCACGGCGGCTGTGTGAATGATCGTAGCTGTGCTAAATTTAGCACAGCTACCATAAACTCGGAATGACCCCCTTAGTGCTTTAACCAGATGGAGGCTCATCAAAGCTCAGAAGGCTTTGCTAAATATAAAATTGGGGCCCATTTTAGCATCAGGAATCAGTGCTGGAGGGACGCTAAATGACAGTACAGCAAGACACTTATGTGTTTGAAGTTTTTATTTACTTTTTCAACATTGTGCTTATACGATAGATGGGATGTAGTTATGTGACCGGCTCTCAATCCTGTTCCTCCTAGTCCAGCTGGTGAAAGGAAAGAAGTGCAATATTCTAATTCCATATAGCATTTCTAGGGTGCATTACACTGGATGCCCAATACCACCATAATATAGTACATAAAAAACATAAAATATGCATGTAAATCCCTTCCGCTACAAAAATCTATTTTCTAGCCTCTGCAAATCCCACAAATTTGATTTTCCGTAACTTTATCATGTAATATTACTCTAATTCGTTGGGGAACATACACTGGGCCACAAGCACAAGATATAATAAAGAAAAATCCTTTAGTTCAGTTTAATAAAAAAATGACTGCATCATGCTCTCTGCAATAGGGTCACCCTTCACCATCGCCTCCATTAGCTACAGTAAGTTGGACCTTCCCTTATAGCTCTGCCAGTTACATTGTCAAACACCCTACTACTAACCCTTTATAAACCCCATGTTATTTTTTCTTACGTCCTAGAGCAGACATTCCCAACCACGGTCCTCAAGGCACACTAACAGTGCAGGTTTTATTGATATCCGGGCTTCAGCACAGGTGACTTAATTAGTAGCTCAGTTATTTTGATTTAACCATCTGTGCTGCAGCCTGGATATCACTAAAACCTGCACTGTTGGTGTGCCTTGAGGACCGTGGTTGGGAATGCCTGTCCTAGAGGATACTGGGGTCCATTTAGTACCATGGGGTATAGACAGGTCCACTAGGAGCCTTGGGCACTTTAATCAATAGTGTGCATTGCCCCTCCTATCAGACTCAGTTTAGAAAATGTGCCTGGACGAGCCGGTCATGCTTAGGGAAGCTCCTGAAGTGTTTTCTGCATTTATTTTCTGTTTGTTATTTTCAGACAGGGCTGGTTGGCATCAGCCTGTCTGCTTCGTGGGACTTAGGGGGGGTAACGGCCCAACCTCCTACATGGTTAATGGTCCCGTTCCCCGCTGACAGGACATTGAGCTCCTGAGGGAACCATTCGCAAGCCCCACCATGGTGAGCGTACATTCCCGCAGCATGCCTCCACCCCTAACAGAGCCAGAAGTTAGAATAGTGGTGAGTACTATGCCGGCGTCCCGGTTACCGGGTCGCCGGCTATTAAGGCGGCGCAATGGTAGGAGCGCAGCTCTGAGTGTAGGCTGCATCTCCAGGCTCAGATCAGCATCGTTATGAGGGGCAAGCTGAGCCGTTTTTAAACTATCCACACTGGCACAGTGCTTACAGGGGCTCTGACCCACTGTTAAGCACCAAAATCACCTCAGCCAGTATAAAAAAAATGGGAAGACTGCGCACCATTGAGGGGGCAGAGCTTCACTATGAGCGGATCCAGCAGCTCACCAGCGCCATTTTCCCTCTGCAGCTTACACAGACAGACTGGCAGGGAAGCGCAGCTCCTCCACAAGGACTCTAGCTTACCTCAGCAGTACCAGGGGGTCATAGCAAGGGGGGAGAGCAATCTCAGAATACTAAGCCCCATTAAGGTACTTAATTTGTGACCCAGCTAAGCTTGGCATTAGCTATAAGGGCACAGTGTGGCTGGCACCATCATCCTCTGTGTCTCCCTAGGGGGCTCTGTGTGGGATAACTGTGCTTTTAACCTTTCTCCTGTTTGGGTGTGTGCTTTCACATTTTACAATGTCAAAGGAGTAAAATCCGGTAAATCCTTTTCTCGTAGTCCGTAGAGGATGCTGGGGTCCACATTAGTACCATGGGTATAGAAGGGTATCTTGGGAGCCCTCTTTAAGAGTTTAATAGTGTGGGCTGGAGATGGACATACTTCGAGAAAAGGAAATGCACAGATAGTGGGGAGATTCACACCAGCTCACACATAACAACAGAAATCCAAGCTAACTAGCTTGAAACAAGTCAGCAACGGTTGAACAACAGTACATAACCAAGTAACAATGCAGTACTTAACCAAGTAATGACGCAGTACTTAACTAACAAATGCTGGAAAACGAAGCGCTGGGCGGGTCGCCCAGCATCTTCTATGGACTACGAGAAAAGGATTTACCGGTAGGTAATTAAAATCCTATTTTCTCTTACGTCCTAGAGGATGCTGGGGTCCACATTAGTACCATGGGGATGTATGAAAGCTCCCAGTACAGGAGTGAGAGCGTGGAGGCCCCTGCAGTACCGACTGACCAAACTGTAGGTCCTCAGTGGCCAAAGTATCAAACTTGCAGAACTTCCAAAACGTGTTCGATCCTGATGAAGTAGCCGCTCGGCAAAGTTGTATTTTTTCCAAATTCGATGGTAATGTTACTCCTTTGCTAGCCTGTATCAGGGTAGGAATAACCTTGTTCGGAATGCCCTTCCAAGCTAAGATCTGGTGTTCAACCTCTAGCGTTCAACCTCTATGCCGTCAAACATAGCCATGGTAAGTCTTGATAAGTGAACGGCCCTGTTGCATAAGGTCCTCTCGAAGAGGAAGAGGCTTTAGCTCTTCCAGCGGTAACTCCAGAAGATCCGCGTACCAAGCCCTTCTTGGCCAGTCCGGAGCAATGAGGATCGCCTGAACTCTTGTTATTTTGATTATTTTGAGAATCCTTGGGATGAGTGGAAGTGGAGGGAACACATACACTGACTTGAACACCCACGGAGTTACCAGGGAGTCCACCACCACTGCCTGCAGGTCCCATGACCTGGAACAGTACCTCTGAAGCTTCTTGTTGAAGTGGGAGGCCATCATGTCTATTTGAGGTATGCCCCAAAGACTTGTCACCTCTGCGAACACCTCTGGGTGCAGGCCCCACTCTCCTCGATGAAGATCGTGTCTGCGGAGGAAGTCTGCTTCCCAGTTGTCCACTCCCGGAATGAAGATTGCTGACAGCGCCACTGCATGCTTTTCCGCCCAGAGGATGATTCTCGTTACCTCTGACATTGCAGCTCTGCTCTTTTTTCTGCCTTGTCAGTTTATGTAGGCCACTGTCGTTACATTGTCTGACTGAACCTGAATGGCCTGCTCTTTCAGAAGATGTGCCACTTGTAGAATACAGTTTTATACTGCCCTTAGTTCCAGAATGTAGATCGGAAGGATGGATTCCAGACTTGACCCTCTTCCTTGGAAGTTTTCCCCTTGGGTGACTGCACCCCAACCTCTGAAACTTGCATCCGTGGTTAGGAGTATCCAATTCTGAATCCTGAACCTGCAGCCCTCTAGTAGGTGAGAAGTTTGCAGCCACCAGAGGAGCGAAATTCTGGTTTTCGGTGACAGACGTATCCTCTGGTGCATGTGAAGATGAGATCCCGACCATTTGTCCAGGAGATCCAGCTGGAGAGATCGTGCATTAATTATTCCGTACTGTAGAG